>NC_030990.1:3212901-3257860 GCF_000149955.1 Fusarium oxysporum f. sp. lycopersici 4287
ATTTCCCTTCCGAATCTTTTCCTCTTGTCGTTTTGTTTTCCCTTCATTTTGCACTCCTCCCTCCTCCCTCCTCCCCTCTCCCCTCGCTCCAGCTCCACACTCCGCGGACCCATTCCGGAGTTGCCCTCAAACTCGTTTCTCTTTCCAACTCAATAGAAGCCGCCTTCTCCCCCGACGTCTCAAGTTCATCTTCAACGCGCCGCTTCGCTTTCAGCTGTCCTTCGTTTTTCTTCACGAAGCCACTGCTCGCTTTTGATGAACATTGCTCTACGGCTCTGTTGATATCTTTTCGCTTCTTGCTTCCCCGTTGTTGCTTGCTTATAGCTTTAATCTGGTTCGATTTCTTGTTTCGCGCGAAACTTCGACTTCGACTTCGATCTCCCACCATCGCCTACGCCTTGACGGTTGCACTCCAGACGCCTCTCAGTCACATTCGCTTGACGCGGTTGCTGAGTCTTGAATCGCATTGCGCAGCGATTCCATTATTCCGGGCTGGTCTCGAATTTTGGTCAACAAGCATCATTCCCATCATTATTTATACTCGGATCCAGGCTGCGCCTCGACCATTTCATTCTCATTGAACCTGGCTAAAACTGTTGATTGCAACGTCATCCCTTGCTCGCCACAAGTTTCGATTGCCATCTGCCAGACTTTTCGGTTCGCTTCGCAACGACTCCCGGCCGTTGAGCGCCATCGACTCGACTGACCAACCACGGTCACGTCACTATAGACAACACTCTCAGAGCCCAGCAAAATGTATCCGCAACACTCCACAATGGCGCCTCAGAAGCCCGAAACCTTCATGTTGAGTACTGAGGCTCAGCAAGCTCTGCCTCATGATGCCCAAGTTGCCCTGCAGCAAGTTGACAACTGTAAGTCTTGGATGTGAGAAAATTGCCTCTTGTGTTCTAACACCTTGTTAGTGAAGTACTTCCTCATCTCAGCCCCTGTCGACTGGCAGCCCGATCAGTACATTCGCCGATTCTTGTTGCCAACTGGCGAATATGTCTCTTGCATTCTCTGGTAAGATGAGACTGACGGTGTCAATCACGAGTTTGACCACTAACTTGACCGCAGGAACAATCTTTTTCACATTTCTGGTACAGATATCGTGAGATGCCTGTCGTTCCGATTCCAGGCTTTTGGCCGTCCTGTCAAAAACTCCAAGAAGTTTGAGGAGGGCATCTTCTCCGACTTGCGAAATCTCAAGTCTGGAACCGACGCTTCTCTGGAGGAGCCAAAGAGCGCCTTCCTCGACTTTCTCTACAAGAACAACTGCATCCGAACACAAAAGAAGCAAAAGGTCTTTTACTGGTACAGTGTCCCACACGACCGTCTGTTTCTTGACGCGCTGGAACGCGATCTTAAGCGTGAGAAGATGGGCCAGGAAGCCACCACCGTTGCTGTCAGCGAACCGGCTCTGTCTTTTCAATACGACTCGTCTCAGTCGCTCTATGAGCAACTGACTAAGGCGCAGCAAGCCAACTCCTCCTCTTTCAGCGCCCAGCAGTCTGCTTTCTCTCAGAGCCAGTCCACCTCCCCAGTTATGCGTGCGATGGACTCGATGCCTCCTCCCCCGACAATGATGCCACAGTCCATGCCCCCTTTGGCGGAGGGGATGGACGCAATGGTACCTTATGGCACGATGGCGGTGCCTCACCCAATGGCCCAAGCCGTCCCTGTCAAGAGGGAACCTGATTTCACCCGTGTTCAGTACAACCACAATGGTGTCCCAATCACTCAAGGGCACCAGCGCCATGCTTCAATGCCTGCTTATGGTCTCGAGTATTCGCCAGCCCCTTCATTCGTCTCCTCTCAGTACGAGGATTACAGCAACCGAGGAATATCCTTTGAACCCATTACGCCCCCTCAACAGGCTTTGGGTATCTCAGCTGAGCCCGCGTATATCGCCAATGAGGAGACAGGCTTGTACTCGGCCATTCCTGACCATATGGCTAGCATGAACGGTCTTAACGGCATGGTTCAACTGCCACCTTCCAACTTGGCGGGCCCTCAGTTCTCTCGTCCCTATGGTACAAACAACGTCTACTCTGTGATCGAAGGTTCACCGACATATAAGCAGAGAAGACGGCGTTCATCCATTCCTCAATCTATGTCGGCAATTACGACCCCAGCTGCTACTGCCCAAGCAGCCTCACACACACACACTCACCGGCCTTCTGAGCTTCGCCGATCAATTTCTGCCTCAGTTGGCCCCGTAGCTGAAGGTGATGAATCAGCAGACAACTCGCCTCCCGGTCTCTCCTACAGCACCTCCACGGTTTCTGTTAACACCCAACACCACCAGAATATGTCAAGGCATGGAACCCCGCTGTCGACTGTGGAAGGAAGCCCTGCTGCCCACTCAATGGGCATGCACCAGCAAGAGTTTCCTCACCTTGCTAGAGAGGAATTTTCTGGTGATGTCAATGATCAGCGCCGCTCTGTTCCTGCTCCCAACGGCGCTGTCAGACGTGCTCGCTCCGCGACCGTCATGGAAGTTGGTCCATATCCTCAGAAGTCACACTCTTGCCCCATTCCCACCTGTGGCCGTCTTTTCAAGCGTTTGGAACATCTCAAGCGGTAAGTTCGGTGCCTCATAGTAAGGTGCCAAAACTAAACTGAAGTATAGACATGTGCGAACACATACACAAGAGAGACCTTACATCTGTCCCCACTGCAGTAAAGCATTCTCAAGATCTGATAACCTGGCGCAGTATGTTGCACACCTGATCATGTAACGGAGTTATCACTAATACCCTACACTAGACACAAGCGTACCCATGGCCGTGAAGATGGCGGAGATGGTTCCTTGAACCTGTCAGGCGAGGAAGATGAGGACTTCTCTGGTGATGACCACCTTGGCTCACTCGAAGAAGCCTCACCACACTCTGATAGCGCCTATGTGACCGGCTCCCTGAACGCTGCTGCCCATGGCTCAACCCCACCCTCAAGTATGGCACCCACACAATCATATAATAGTCTCGAGACTCTGAGCATGCCCATGACAATGAGCCAACCGGCTGCTATCAACGCCAGCGGTATGATGTAACGGCAAACCTGCGTACGAATTTGTCATTTTAGTTGCGCTCAGATCATGACTTTAAGGGATTTATGGCTTCAAATTTGGTGGAAATTTGCAATGGTTATATGCGCGCGCTGTCCTTGACCTTTCCTTTGTTTATATTTTAAATTCTCTTTTACTTGGAAGCGCTTACATGTGCTTAAAATATGGCCCCAATAGATTCAAACTCTTGTAGCTTCTGGGAAGATTCTCATGTAGCTCAGAGTATCACGAACGTATTAAGTTGAAGTGGACTGAGGAAGCATCTGTATATACATGGTTCCTATTCCTTGAATAAGGCTGTATTTCTAGGCATTATGCCGGGGAGACTACTGACTAGGAATGGTTACGTATGGTAGATCAAAAGAAGAAACTGTTGTTTTTTACATGCCATTTCAAAGGCTGCCGCTCGAAGTGACGACGATGTCCTGCTGGGCGCACGAAAGTGGGTTCCAAATACCGTGCTAACGCCGGCTTCTTCTACCAAATGTATCTCTTCCACCCTCTATGCTCTTGATATCCTTGTCGCTCAAGCGTAGTTCTGCCCCCTTGAGTCTACCAACTCCCGGTCGGTCGACAGCAACGTCCCTTCCCCTATCTCTACGCCCCTTCTTCTTACCAGTCTCTCGTTCGAGGATCACTCCATTCTCCTTAGCTTCTCTCCGGCGCTTTGCTTCTCGTGCGTCTGCCGCAGCAACAATACCCTTGCGCATGTTCATGGGCATCTTTTCTTGCTTGTGAATCGACACTTTGGATCCTAGAGCCTGGACGCGCAAGTCCGTAGCCTTTTGACGAGTGCGGCCTGTAGCAAAAGCCTTGGGTGCAATGGTGGTACCCGATGCTGAAATGGTCGGCGCGAGAAGATGTGATTCTGCAAGGAGTCGTCGGAGTTCAAGGTCTTGGGCTAGAAGGGAGGGTGCGTCTTCGGGGAGGGTGTTTGAGGAGGATGAAGTCGCTGATAGAGGCTGCTCGGTTTTGGGTGTTGTTTGCTCAGGAGGTCGTGATGACTGGGGATATCCTGTTAGTGCCATGTTGTGGAGTGATCGATACGACGCAATACATACCATGAAAGCTTTGAGCTCTCGTTTTGACATTGCCGCTGGTTTCGGCGGTTGCTTGCTCGAATGGTCTACGACCTGTATTGTTGGGTTTTCTTCTTCTTCTGTGACAGAGTCCTCATCGGAGAGGCCAGCCCATTCGCCGTCGTCCCCGTTACTGTCGTTGTTCTCCTCCTCTTCCTCGCTCTCGATGTCGTTGCTGTTTCCCTCATGTTTCGTTTTCTTGAATTTCGATTTAGCGGCTTCTGCCTCTGGCAGGGGTGCAAATTCCGCCTCGAAATGTCGTCTGAAAATGGCTGCAGCATCTTCTTCGGATATTAGAGGCTCAGGCTCAGCCTTGCGCTTGCCTAAGATAGCCATTGCGGGCGGATTTGATTCAAGGTCTGCAATGGTAAGCGCCGGGCTCGGATTATGATGTTGCAAGGAAATTTTGGCTGCTGGTACCTAGTAGTTTTCAGCCTCGCATCCCACTACAACAAGGCTGCCCCACTATGTGATCAAGTGGTAAGGTACTATACCTACCTACCCACGTAGTAATTTATGATCATGGCAAATATTACGAACAAAACAAACACTTGGTTTGTGATATGTAAGAATCAAGAAAAGATAGTAGGATTTGGGAGACCTTTTGATGTACCCAATATTGATTACGCATGCCTGGTCCAATGGCAGGCCAATATGCCTACCTTCTAACGCCTGAAATCTATTGAAAGTGATGCTAAGTCCCATGGTATCGTGCCAAAACGCCAAGAATACAGGATAGGTAGATCAAGCTTTTCCAGCGAGCCTTGCCCTTCTCGAGTCCTCTTCTCTTAGCGCCTCGCTCTTTGCTAAGAAGTCTTCTCGGGCCATGTATGAATCTTTGGACTTGCCAGCCAACTCAAGCTCATCCTTTATGCCCTCCTTGTCCACGTAACCAGCCCAGTCCATACGACTCTTCTCGACAACATTTAGTTTCTTGGCTTGTGCTTCTTTGCCAGCCTTGATCCGGGCGGCCATTCCAAGATTCAGATCTGCCCGATGGGGAAGAAGATCTACCTGAGGCTCGAAAGCTGATCGGAACGCCTTTCTGGTAACGCGCTTTTCAGGGCTATCCTTGGGCGCCTCTTGATCTTGTGAGGCAAGATAAAGCTTTGCTTCGGCTGAGTCACGCGGAACCAGCTTTTCCTCTATGTGAATTCGACCAGCAAAGTTATACGTGCGTTTGATGCGAATCATTGTTGATGACTGGTCGGATATGGTTGAATTCGATGTTTTTTTAGCTGAGTCGTTAGGCTTGTCAATGAAGTTGGTACTTGTATCCGCGTCGTTGGGTCGGTCGTCCTTGCTTTCTGGAGTTGGTGGTTTGGATATCATTTGCGCCCATAGCGCATCAACATCGATAGTGACTGGCTCGTTGTTTGTCGCATATTGACGCTCTTCTTTCCTGATATTCCTTGTCAGTAAAACGCACCGAGGGATCCAGATATCAGAGACATACTCAGCGGCACGCTGTCTACGAGTCTTGATCAGACCGCCCTCACCCTCGTCGTGTTCACGCACGCCTTTTGCTTGCGTTTTCTTACGACGCTTTTCGCCCCTTTTTATGATCGCCTCATCACCTGAGTTGTCATATCCTGCATCGGCTTCATCTTGTGGGCGACTTCGTTTGTTGGCTGTTTTGTCGCTGTGATCTTCTAAGTCAGAGTGATCGGAAGTCTGGTCGGGCGAATCATCCAGAGCGAAGTCTGAGTCTTCCGAGGATACGTATGATTCATCTTCGTCCAATAGAGAATCTGGAGGCATTCTGGCAACTGTGATGTTGGAACTTGGCGCCTTGTTATTCTTGTCGCGTAAAGTTGAGATAATTCAGCAAGGTGAGGTGCAGGTCTGCTCTCGGTCAAGAAGTGGGTCGTGGTAAGCAACCAATCAATAAATATGTATTGCTTTCATCACCAAAGTTTGAGATGATGGGAGACACGAAATATACTCCTCGTTGAATGTTTGCTCTAATCCGTACCTATTCAGCGATTTCATTTAAAGAGCGATATCGTGAATTAACTCTAGTGTTTAGGTAAAACAAAAATGCACCATATGGCGACTGAAACTCCAAGATCCTTTCATTAAAAGCGCATGCAAATCAATAAGGGAGCAGAAGTGCTTCCGGGTGGAAAAAGCTACCGCAAACCGAGTATTTCTGGCCAATTCTACTCCGTAGCAAGAATAGACAATTGATGTCTTTCTTTCGTAGGGATGCGTATGGAGTACCTGACACTCCATCTGGCGGTGAAATGAAAACCGATATGATACCAAACTTCACAATAGTGACATACTACCGAGTAGCAATGACAGTTCAGTTACAACTGGTAACTTGTCTTGAATAGAATGAGAACTATGCATCGACAATAAAAATGAAAGAGACTGCGCAAATAAACTGGCCAGGACCAACGAGCACGGTGGCTTTCGTAATAGTAGTGGGTGAGACGATGTCTCAATTCATTTAGATATTCTTCATCCTGAACTAAAGTAAAAGAACCGGGGCGGTGGACAACCCCAACCAGCGCCGCCCAGGCAAGGTTCAACCAGACCAGACCGCCCGACTGCCTGACTACTTCATTCGTAAATGACTCCCACCTCCTCACCCCCACGTAACCTCGTTCTTTCTTCCTCTTCCTCCTATTTGGCGACCGATAACCAAGCTGTTTGCTATGAGTTCCGACGATGATTTCGAGATCGAAGTTTCCGAACTGGCAGCAGACGATCCTATGAGAGCTTTCTTGCCCACATCGTTTGGGAAGAAATCGAAAGAAGCCGATGTCGCAGCCCAAATCGAAAGAAGTCGCAGAAAAGTCGCAGAAGTCAGTGGTGGAAAGAAGAAGCAAGATTCTAGTGATGACTCCGACAGCGACAACAGCGACGATTCCGACCAGGATGAATTCCCTGTATCACACGAGCTTGTTCTTAAAACCCACGATCGCGCTGTCACCACAGTCTCGCTAGATCCAGCAGGAGGACGCTTAGCAACTGCTTCCACAGACTGTACTGTCAAGTTGCATGATTTTGCTTCCATGACTCCCAGCACGCTGAGATCTTTCCGCTCCGTCGACCCCTACGAAACGAAGGCATCCGACGTTAACTCTCAATCGCACCCTATCCACCGTATAGAATTCAACCCTCTCGCAGGAGGTGTCTTTCTTTGTGTGTCAGCGCATCCCCAAGCGAAGATACTGTCCCGGGACGGCGATATTATTACAGAATTTGTCAAGGGAGACATGTACCTGCGTGACATGCACAACACCAAGGGCCACATATCCGAAATCACGACTGGAACCTGGCACCCCACTGATAAGAACTTGTGCATAACTGCGGGTACAGATAGCACATTGAGAATTTGGGATATCAACAACAAACGGACGCAGAGAGATGTCGTTGTGTTCAAGTCCAAAGCCGCTGGCTCTGCTGGTCGAACCAAGATGACAGCTGTTGCATGGGGATCTTCACCCCAAGGAAGCAGCAACGTCCTTGTCGCAGCAGCTTTGGATGGCTCGCTGGTCATGTACAGTGGCAATAGTCCTTTCTCACGACCTGCAGGAGAAATACGCGACGCACATAAACCGCAAACGTGGACCAGTGGCATTGATATATCGTCCGACGGTCGCATGGTAGTCACAAGAGGAGGCGATGATCTGATAAAACTCTGGGACACCCGCAAATTTACGAAGCCTCTCGTGACAGCCGCACACACCTCAACCTCAGACCATTTCCCTACGAGCAACATCAAGTATGCGCCAAACTCGACAAGCATCATCACGGGCTCCGCGACCGGCCATCTCCACATTCTGAATCCTGGCAATCTGCGCGCAGAACATGTCACTGAAATAACACCTGGGTCACCACTCATCACAGTGGATTGGCATCCGAAGATTAATCAGATCGTTACAGGTTCAGCTAATGCCGAGACTCATGTCTTGTACAACCCGCAGATGTCGAGTAGAGGCGCTGTAGACGTCATGTCACGAGCACCGAAGAAGCGACATATTGACGACAATCCTGAATTAACAATGGACCAGTCTGTGGGCGTATCTGGTGATGCGATTGTAGTGCCAGGTGCGACAAGAAGCTCAAAGCCATCTGGAGTTACAGTATCAGGCCGCTCTAAAGATCCTCGACGCCCGCACATTCCCCAACAGACACCATTCCAGAAGAACCAGCCGGACGAGAAGCTCATCGCAGAGAATATTCCTCTTGCGCGCATGCTGCACGAAGATCCGCGAGAAGCTCTACTGAAATACGCAGACAAGGCCCAGAGTGACCCTATGTTTACCAAAGCCTGGAGTAAGACGCAACCACAAACCCAATACGCGGAGCTGAGCGACGAGGAAGATGGTCCCGACAAGAAAAGGCTCAAGAGGTGAGACCACTAACACATGCTGGAGGTTGTAGGGGGCTTAGGATTGTGTCTGGAACATGCAAGAGTCCAGTAAGAGCCTACGACGTCTTTAGGCCTCCCTAGCTCGTGTTACATTACCGTCTCTATCATTCCGTAACAGCATAACCACTCAGGTAATTGCAACCTTAGAATTTGGCGCTTTTAACGCCTTTTTACTGAGCCGAGAATTACTGTCTAAGGCTCTGCTGGTTATTTCTTTTCACTGAAGATGTGTCTTTCCTTCTCCGGCCTCAGGTTTCGGAAGGACTAGAGCAGCCCATAGGTATGGTTTCGGGTATCACGTGCATGTAATCTTAAGCCAGCCAATCCAGAATAGATTTTCAATTACCTAATACATTTTCTTGGCTGCCTCAGGCGCATTTGCAAACTGCCTGGTCGCGGTCGCCTCTTACAGGGGGGGCCGTGCTGAAAAATACTCTGGCTGGTCGACTCAAGACCGCACCAACCATCACGCTGCATCTTGTTCAGTTGTGCCTTCACCACTCCCCATCATCAACCGGCGAGCGCGCGCATCCAAAAAATCGCCAGGGCCCTTTCAAACCATCGGCTCTCATCGAGAGAAACCACCGGATCCGTGTTGCACGCGATTTTCACGCCGCCCCGGCCCCCGGTACCGATTCAATACGCGCCTTGTCGCCACATCGCACACTTTCCCTTCAGTATTCGACCTTCTTTGGAACATCGAGTGTCCATTCCCGTGCCTCTAGCAACCTCACTGCAACCGCCGCGTTCCAAACTTGAAGGTTGCTCCACGCCAAGGCTATCCCACGCGCCATCTCCGACGTGTCGCCAATTTCTTGACGACTCCTTCCAACGTTTTCTTGAACATTGTCCTTTTTGCTTCGATTCTGACGCGTTCATTGTCCGTTAATTAATTTCTGCGTCAAGCATTCGTTTTCGCGACGCCGAGGCACGTCCCATCTTGCGCGACATGCCATATAGGTAGCTGCATCTTCACAACTAATTAACCGATTTGACTATCAAGAAGTCAACGCGCCGCAGACTTCATTCATTATGGCGTCGGTGCATGCGCCACATGCTGTTCAGCACCCAGGCGCGCCAATGCCTGCTGGCGCGACCAAACAACAGGCAGAAGAAGTTTTCAGGGTATGCTCTTATCATGGACTTTTTTTTTCTTTCAATACTATTTATTGCTTAGGACTATGAATGCTGATACGTCATATAGAAACTTAAGCAGATGAAGGAACAAGGCGTGCCACCGTCGGACCCTGAATACATCAAGGCTTCACAGTTCTTGATGAGTTTCCAACAGCAACACAACATGCGACGTAACCAGCAGCAATTCCTGCAGCAGCAACAAAAGCAACAGATGCAGAATGCAACAAATGGTACGCCTGCTAACGGTGTTATGTCTGGACGCCCTATGCAGCAAGGCTCGCCCCAATCGACTCAACCCCCTTCTAATCCGCTCGGTGCCTCCGCAATGCCAAACCAAACGACTTCTACTCCTGTATCCACTGGAACGTCTCCATCGACTGCCCCATCTTCAAACCATTTCACGCAGCAACAGCTCGGCCTACTTCGACAGCAGATCCATGCTTTCAAATTGTTGGGGAAAAATGCCGGAGTCTCTCTGCAGCTGCAGCAGGCCATATTCAACCAGCGCCATCGCAGACAGGCCGCCGTCGCCGATGCTGCACAGGTGACCCAAGCGACTAAATCGAACCAGGCAGATTCCGAAGCCAGTAAAGAAGGGCAGAACGGACCTGGAGCCGCGACAGAAGATGAGGGCTCAGAGATTCCCAAGGCGCATACATTCAAGACAGTAAAGTCCCCCTATGGCACCAGCATGATTCGCCCCGAAATTAAGTACTTTGATCATTCCCAACGGAAGAATCGCTGGTTCATTCCTGGTGTATTCCCCACTGGTATTGATTTTGATCATTTGCGATACGAGCGAGAAGTTGTTGTCTCGAACAGGATGAGACAGCGATATGCCGAGTTGAAGAACCTGCCTGGTGATTTGGCTCACTGGGACTCTTCCAAGGAGACACTAGAGGCCGACGACTCTCTCAAGCGAAAAGCAATAATTGAGATGAAAAGCATAGCTCTCTACGCCAAGCAACGGGCTCTTCGGGATAAGATCGGCCGTCAAATGATGCATTATGACAACCTCGCCATGACCACAAATCGATCCGGTTTCCGCCGAATGAAGAAGCAGAACGTCCGTGAGGCTCGTATCACCGAAAAACTCGAGAAGCAGCAACGCGATGCCCGCGAAAACCGAGAGAAGAAGAAGCATACCGATTTCCTTCGAGCTATCTACACCCACCGCCAAGAAATTCAAGAGTCTGCTTCTTCACAGCGTACCAAGTCGCACAAGCTCTCTCGTCTCATGTACCAGCAACACTTTAACATCGAAAAGGAGGAGCAGAAGCGTATCGAGAGAACGGCCAAACAGCGTCTCCAGGCTCTGAAGGCCAACGATGAAGAGGCTTACCTTAAGCTTCTTGACCAGGCCAAGGATACCCGTATCACGCACTTGCTCAAGCAAACTGATGGCTTCTTGCATCAACTCGCGTCATCAGTCAAGGCACAACAACGCCAGGCTGCCGAGCGCTATGGTGACGGGGATGATCCGCAGATGGATGATGCCAGTGATTACGATGAGGATGACGAAAGCAGCAAGAAGATCGATTACTATGCTGTGGCACATCGTATTCGTGAGGAGGTTACCGAGCAAGCCAACATGCTTGTGGGCGGTAAGCTCAAGGAGTATCAAGTCAAGGGTCTCCAATGGATGATCTCACTCTACAACAACAATCTGAACGGTATCTTGGCTGATGAAATGGGTCTCGGAAAGACCATTCAAACTATCAGTCTAATCACTTATCTGATTGAGAGGAAACAACAGGCTGGACCGTACCTTGTCATCGTGCCTCTGAGTACACTTACAAACTGGAACTTGGAATTCGAGAGATGGGCACCTTCTGTGAGCCGTATTGTCTACAAGGGACCTCCCAATGCTCGCAAACAGCAGCAAGATAAGATTCGGCAAGGAGGGTTCCAGGTATTACTCACGACATATGAGTACATCATCAAGGATCGCCCTATCCTAAGCAAGATTAAGTGGTTCCACATGATTATTGATGAGGGTCATCGAATGAAGAACTCAAACTCCAAATTGAGCTTTACCATTCAGCAATACTACCACACCCGTTTTCGACTCATTCTCACCGGTACACCTCTACAAAACAATCTCTCTGAACTCTGGGCAATGCTTAATTTTGTTCTGCCGAACATTTTCAAATCTGCAACGACTTTTGATGAGTGGTTCAATACCCCCTTCGCGAACACTGGCGGCCAGGACAAAATGGAACTCACCGAAGAAGAGCAAATTCTTGTTATCAGGCGTCTTCACAAGGTCCTGCGACCCTTCCTTCTCCGTCGTTTGAAAAAGGATGTCGAAAAGGACCTTCCCGACAAGACAGAGAAGGTCATCAAGTGCAAGTTCTCTGCCCTTCAGTCCAAGTTGTACAAACAGATGGTCACCCACAACAGACTTGTCGTTAGTGATGGCAAGGGCGGAAAGACTGGTGCTCGCGGATTGAGCAATATGATTATGCAGCTCCGGAAGCTATGCAACCACCCGTTCGTGTTCGATGTTGTGGAAAATGTCATGAATCCTCTGAGTATCAGCAATGATCTCTTATGGAGAACAGCAGGAAAGTTTGAATTGCTTGACAGAATTCTGCCTAAGTATCAAGCAACTGGCCATCGAGTCTTGATGTTCTTCCAGATGACTGCGATCATGGATATCATGGAAGATTATTTGCGTTACAAGCGATTTGAGTATCTCCGATTGGATGGTACGACCAAATCCGACGAGCGCTCCGACTTGCTTCGAGAGTTCAATGCCCCTGACTCGAAATACTTCATGTTCTTGCTATCCACCCGTGCAGGTGGTCTTGGTCTCAACTTGCAGACCGCTGATACCGTTATTATCTACGATTCCGATTGGAACCCTCATCAGGATCTGCAGGCCCAGGATCGTGCTCATCGTATCGGCCAGAAGAATGAGGTCCGAATTCTCCGACTTATCAGCTCCAATTCGGTAGAAGAGAAGATTCTCGAGCGAGCAAGATTCAAACTGGATATGGATGGCAAGGTTATTCAGGCCGGTCGTTTCGACAACAAGTCATCTGAGACCGACCGTGACGCTATGCTTCGAACACTATTGGAGACTGCTGATATGGCGGAATCCGGTGAGCAAGATGAGATGGAGGATGAAGAACTTAACATGCTCCTTTGCACGCAGTGATGATGAGATAGCGGTGTTCCAGAAGATTGACGAGGAGAGGCAGAGAAATTCGCCCTACGGCAATGGACCAGGCAGCAAACCTCGACTTATGGGTGAGGATGAATTGCCAGATATCTATTTGAATGAGGGCAATCCTATTTCGGATGAAACGGAGGATGTTGTATTGGGTCGTGGCGCGCGTGAACGTACCAAGGTCAAATACGATGATGGTCTCACTGAAGAGCAATGGCTTATGGCTGTGGATGACGATGATGACTCTCCAGAGGCAGCTGCGGCTCGCAAGCAAGCCCGAAAGGACAGGCGGGAGAACAACAGGCTCAAGAAGTCTGGAATCTCCAACTCGGTGGATGAATCGCCATCAGGTAGCAGAGCAAGCACTGAGGAGATTGAAACTCCCAAGAAACGAGGTCGTAAACCGGGCAGCAAGAACGAGAAGCGCAAGGCCGAGGACGGTAATGATGAGCCTCCTCCCAAAAAGCGACGTGGGCCACAAGGGCGCCCCAGCAAAGTCAGTCTGGAGTCACGGCTTCCGCCACATCAGCGGGAAGTCTTACAAAAGAGTCTCCGTAACTTGTACGATGCTCTGATGACTTTGGAGGTGGACGACATTGAACCCCCTGAGGATGACGAGTCGGATCCTGGCAAGCGTCTCATCATCGGACCCTTCGTCAAGCTGCCTCCCAAGCGCGACTACGCCGACTACTATCTCATCATTCAGAATCCTATCTGCATGAACCAGATACAGACTCGGATCAAAAAAGAGGAATACACATCATTAAGTGGACTGCGAAAGGATATCGAATTGATGATCCGCAACTGTCAAACTTATAACGAGGATGGAAGCATTCTGTATCAGGATGCTAAGGTCATGAACGTAAGCATACATTGTCCATGGTTGTTTGTCTGATTTGTCGCTAACGTGATATAGGAATTCTTTAACTCCAAGTACCAAGAGGAACTGGCGGCGCATCCTGAACTACAAGAACTTGAAGAAGGGGGCAAGGACAGTTCAGTGGCGCCCTCTGGAGGTGGCGGCACTCCGCAGCCCAGCGGCACCCGCATCAAATTGATTTCTAGTGGCTCGAAAGAAGCAAACGGCGGTAGCACGGCTGCTCAAAGCGACGAGGAATGAAAAATGCGGCTGCCGAGGGGAGCACTGTTGATCGATGAGATGGGGCCGCAAAATAGCCTGTAAAGTTGTATCGCCCAAAGCGGCGATTGTTTGATGATATATGCAATGGCGTTCGGCAGGACAGGTGTCAATAAACAACATGCGATCAAGGAAAGAGAAAGCGAAGGGAATTGAGGATCAAATACCAATACACAGACGCACTGACGGAAGTCGTTTCATGGACCTCCCAATGGACGACTCTGGAGCGCGTCAAACCTGCAAGGGGATGGCGAAACTTGCACTGCGTGTTTAGATAAATAGTAGGATGTATTTTAATTAGAAGCCTTACATGCAGTAACTTTTATTCATCTATCTGTCTATAACGGTGACAGCGGTAGTGAATATTTGACGCGATAACATTCTGAGTTTGATAGTACAGTACAGGTCAGGTGTCTTGAATCTGATGCTTCCTCAACCCAGCCAGCTCAGCTCTCTGCAATAAACTTAGACTTGTCCTCATTCGCCACACCTCCGACACGCAGACAGTCTTAGCTGGACCTTCGTCGACGTCTGCTTTCCGTTAGATCGATATTGATGGACAAAACTTCATGATGAAGAAGACTCTGCTTCTTTGTTTTATTCATGGTTTCAAGGTATATACGCCCATACTGTGCCTCTACCACTCTCTGCCTCGTGTGTCGTCATAGTCAGTCTTAGCCATAATACTAATTTTCTTAAGGGCGGCGAGGACACGTTCGGCGTTGATTATCAATTCACCAAGGACCTGCGCGATTTGGTAGGGGAAGCTTTGCCAAAGGTTAATGTTGAAGTGGTTGTTTATCCCAAATATGAGACTCGTGGAGATTTGGGCAGTTGTGTGAGTCGCTTCCGCGACTGGTGAGTATTCCTTGCTGGACTGCTGCTGTTCCAAGGGCATTAGCTAAAAGTGATCGCTATAGGCTTCAGGACAAGGTCATCGACATGGAGGTCGCAGCTGGCACACCGTCGCCAACGATAGAACCTTCAGTGCGAACCATCCTCGTCGGCCATTCCATGGGTGGCATCGTGGCGGCCGAGATGCTCATCGGCTTAGCTTCTGAGAAGCCTATCTACACAGAAGACGGCATTCAAAAGTCTGAGAAACCAACTTTCAATTCCCTCATGTTTCCCTACATCCAAGGTGTTCTCGCCTTTGATACTCCTTATCTTGGCATATCTCCTGGCGTGGTAGCTCACGGTGCAGAGGATCAGTACCAAAACGCTGCGCAGGCTGTAGGTGCAATATCGCAGCTGAGCGGCCTCGGAGCATCACTCTGGGGCGCCAAAACAGCAGGCTCCCCTTCAACATCGCCCGCTCCCCCGAAGATAGCTGGAGCGCTGCCAGCTCCCTCCGCATCTGGTGGCAATTCATGGCAAAAATGGGGCAAAATGGCCATGTACGCTGGCGCAGCTGGAGCGGTAGCAGCTGGAGGTGCTGCAGCATGGATGAAACGCGACCAACTGGGTGAAGGTTGGTCTTGGGCGTCGTCGCATCTCGAATTCGTGGGATGCCTTGCTAGAGGAGAAGAACTGCGCAAACGAGTGGCGTGTCTTCTTCAGTTGCGAGAAGAGTTAGACGTGGGTTTCGCCAACTTATACACTCGTCTTGGTAAAGCAGCGCCGTCGAAACAGATTAACGTCGTTGGTACCGTACTGGGACAGGACAGGACATTCTGCAACCTTCCCAAAAAGCAGCCCGGAGGGGTGTGGATGGAAGCCATCAACAACAAGGCAACGGATGAGGCTGGAGCACATATGAGTAAGTTAAGCCGCTCGAGGGTGAATCGTTATACTGAGACTGTTTCCAGATATGTTTACGCCGAGAGAAAACCCCGGGTACAACAAATTGGCACAGGATGCCACTGAAGTGATTCGTGGGTGGTTACAGAACGGCTGGTATGAGACGAGTGCTGAAGAACCACTCCTGTTGCAAGAAGCACCATTGACTGAGGATGGTCTTTCGCCCGAGACTCCAGACGTCGAAAAGACTGTTTAACCTGCTGGATTTCTGTTTCCCTAATTAGATAGATCTACCCCTATACTATACAAATACATGAATCACATCGAGATAGTTCTTGGTTCCCCAAAGTCTTCCAGCTGTATGCTATTCAATGACATTCTTCTCTCTTCTTTTCTATACCGTCTAGATTCCTTTTATTGAGCCTTCTGACCCTGAGCTTTCAGATTTCGCATGACCTTGCGCCTCTGGCTCATCATATATGTATACAAGACATAAGATCCTATGCAAAGTTAGGGTTACAGTCACACACTCAGTCTCTTTTAGCTTACCAGGAACATAGATAGCCAAGATGGCGTAAAGTGCCCACTTATAGAGTTCGTTAATGTGGCCCGCAGGCTCGGTAGCGAACCAGATGAGGGTGCACTCGCTGAAGATTCCAATGGGGTAGAGCACAAAGAAAGTGTTGTAACGCAACCAAGTAAGAAACTTGGGCTGGTAGCCGGACAGCGAGAGAGCGAAGAAGGAATAGCGGATTATCTCGGTGACGGACCAAGCGATGAGCATGGACGAATAAAAGGGCGAGAGGGCCAGGAAGGGGAAGACGTCGACGATGGCCCAGACGAGCAGGAAACGTGAGGCGACCTGCATAAGAGTGGTCATAAGGGGAGCGCGAACGACGCCTGTGGGGGGGCATTTTATGTTAATATATACCACAATGTCAAGGAGCAGGAGAATCATACCGAGCAGCGAATGCAGCACCTCCAACCCAGCCAAAGTCTGTGTCCATTTTGTATATTGGGCCAGTATTGGGATAGACGTACTCAGGTCCATAGGCACTGACAAGCATGGCGGTGCGGCCCGAGCACAACGGACCATAGCACAGCTGAGATGAAGTTGTAGAAGATCAGATAGGCCTTGTTTGCTGCTGAAGCCTGTTTCAGGGGTCGCTTTTGCGGCCGCAGTATTGGAGGCCATTGCTGCTGAGATATGGGAGTCGGGAACTTCAAAGTCGAGCAGTAGACTACAGCTGGATCGAATGAGTGACTGCGAGTTAAAGGCAAAGTTGGAGCCTTGTGTTAGCGTGAGTGTTCACGATGGAAAACAGATGTTGAGGATGCCATTTAATAAAGAAACCTCGAAATTCCTTATCAGGCTTAGCGCCTCGGTGTTCAATGTTTTTGGTGGGGATAGCGAGTTGCCTAACCCACTGCAATCCAGATTCACATGCTAACGAATATCTACACTCTACTCTCTATGAGACAACATTATCACAATACTTCACCTCGTTGCTCTAGGGTAAGAAATTCCTTCTTGAATCATACTTTGGCTTGTCTCGTACTAATACTACGCCATTTGAATGCAGAGGTACTCTAAGAGCGAGGTCTGTGCGTGCTGACCATGATGTTCTCAACAGAGTCGACTCTCAATACGTCGCAGTCAGTCTCTGGACCAAGTAGTCACCACTATTGATACCTTCATACTTCTTATCTTTCTCCGTACCGAACGTCCCCGGAATCGCCTCAATATAGCTTCTGAAGTTGGGGTTACAAAAGTATCTGCCACCAAGTTAGTCTGACAACGCCACAGGTAAAACACTACTATACTCACGCAATGCTGTAGCGAGGTGGGTAAGATTCAGCTTGCTTCTGCGGTGGCTCAACAACTCTATGAATAGTGCTCTTGATGGTATCGTTGCTCCATCTCGCAAGCAAGTCGCCGGCATTAACGACGACTGTGCCTTCGATTGGTGTCGCATCGACAAATTGTCCTGTTGGACTCTTGACTTGGAGTCCCCCTCGAGCATCTTGGAAGAGAAGAGTGATGGATCCATAGTCCTGTTCTGGGGTTAGGGCGAAACTCGTATGATCAGGAGAACTTACGCTATGTGCACCAGCTCGAACTGTGCCTGGATTCGTTTTGAAGATATTGGACTGAACGGCTGGATAATGCAATAGCCGCAGCGTATTGTCTCCGACGTCGACAAAAGAGTCAAAGAATCTATCATCGAGCCCCATTCCAACAGCAATGGCCTTCATGACCTCCACGTGCAGTTGGCGGCACTGCTCAAAGAATCCAAGCATGTCCTTTCGAAACCCAACAAGGTCGCCGGTTTCTTCAAGCCATCTATTCGGATATCCGGGCTCATCTTCACGGCCAATCTCAAGACTCTCTTTCAAGTCCGGCAAAGCAGCACGCACTTTCTCAACCTCCTGGATATCCTTGAGCTGACTGACTTTCTCGCGCCCAGGGGCTGAATAGCCTCGGTTTGCCTCTGGAGTTGTCCAGACTACCTCCATCTTCTTCTCCAGGGGCTCATTGAAGAAGCGGGCTGATAGATTAAATGCATGCTGTAAGTCTTTGGGAAGGATGGGATGGTTTTTGAGATAGATGAATCCAGCTGTTTTGAAACCGTCAAGAATGGCATTGGCTGTTTCATTACGCTCTACGGGAGTTCCGCTGAGGAAGCGCGAGAAGTCAATGAGCTTGAAACAGGAGAGGCTTAGTTGGTAAGAGTTGCAGTCTGCTGGGCATTGGATTACTGACGGGAATTGATAGACCCTCCTTGCTCACAGCTAAACCTGAGGCCATGGCAATAGCACTCGTAGAGGGAATATAATATAGTCGAGAAGAAAAACGGATAGAAAGGAATTGCAGTATTTCAAAACAGGTTGCAAAGAAAAAGAGTCGTGGGGGATGTCTTTAAGTTTGCCGGCATCTGCTAGCTACATATACATAGGCACAACACCTCTAATACAGGCCGATAAGCGCGACGGCACATTCCTCGAGTTGGCAATTAGAAACAAAAGAGGCTTACCGGCGGCCAACGCCTGACCCCTCAACGGTTACTGATAAGCAGGTGATAGGACATCGCAAGGTTATAGTGATAACAGCCATGCGGGGTTGGTATCAATCTCAATCGCTCCCCAGTAGCATCTTATGCGTGTCTCTCAACTTGGGTAAACCGATTTGTTGATCTGCAACGTTGCTGCGGCTTGGCCCGCAAGAGCTGATAGTGAGTGTGTGCTGGCTGTGCCTCGTCCAGACATTCTAGTTTGCTTCTTTACTCACTCGGAGCTTTGTGCAATTTCCAATCTCACACTTCTACCATTGCCTCTTCTCAGAAGCCGAAAGACCATGTCGTCCTCTTCCTCCCTCGTGGTAGACATACACACACACATGTACCCTCCCTCATATATCCGAATCCTGGAATCGCGTTCCAAAATCCCCCTCGTCCGCAAGTTTTCTCAAGCACCTGATCCAAGACTCATCCTTCTGGAGGCTGAGGTCAAAGCATTGGAAGAAGCGACACAAAACCCTGAGGCAAAACCACCCGGACGGCCTCTAACGTCGCACTATGCATCACTTGCGCAAAAGTTGCACTTCATGGATACGCACAAGATTGATATATCTGTCATATCCCTAGCGAACCCGTGGCTAGACTTTCTAAGCCCTTCAGAGTCCGGCGCAATCGCGCAGTCCGTCAATGAAGAATTCTCGCGCATGTGCAGCGACAACCCTGGAAGACTCTTTTTCTTCGGAACACTTCCTTTGACAGCAGCTCTCGAGACTGTGCTGGCCTCTATAGAGCATCTTCGGATCCTCAGATACTGCCGTGGGGTCATCCTGGGCACTTCAGGGCTCGGGAAGGGCCTAGACGACCCTGATCTTCTCCCCATCTTCGAGGCTCTCGCAACAACAGGACTAACTGTTTTCCTACATCCTCACTACGGTCTCCCGAATGATGTCTGGGGACCTCGAGCGAGCGCCGAATACGGCCATGTGCTTCCCTTGGCCCTCGGTTTCCCTATGGAGACAACAATCGCCGTCGCCAGGATGTACTTGGCTGGTGTTTTCGACAAAGTCCCAGAACTGCGCATGATCCTCGCTCACAGTGGTGGAACCCTGCCTTTCCTCGCTGGCAGGATCGAAAGCTGCATCGCGCATGACGGGCAGCTGCTTCGTGAAGGCAAGCTAACCAAGGACCGCCGAACAGTGTGGGAGGTGTTGAGGGAGCAGGTTTATCTTGATGCTGTTATTTACTCAGAAGTTGGGCTCAAGGCGGCTGTCCAAGCTAGCGGTGCTGATAGGCTTATGTTTGGCACAGATCACCCCTTCTTTCCACCACTTACGACTGATGAACAGGGGGAATGGGAGAGCGTGAGCCTGAACGCAGAGGCCGTTGCTCTTGCAGTAGGACAGGATACAGGGGACTTCAAGAACGTTATGGGGATGAACGCTGTCAAAATATTGCGGCTCGACGCAGAATCGTGATTCTAGGGGCATGTATTAGCGCGAGATAAAACACCCCTTGTGTATAGACATAGCTACCAACCTTATTCCGTGTCCTTTCTCTAAAAGACTTTCCCAGTTACGAAACAGATGTATGCTCCGCAAATCGAACCTCAGCCTGGTGTATCCTCGTTTTGGCATCCAGTAGACCTTGCTCCGCTTGTTGGTACTCTTCAGGGGTCGCTTCTTTCTGCCGTAAATTCCTGACTGCCTGAACCGCGCGGAGTTTGTCGCAAACAAGCTCCCAGTAAAACTTTTGTTCAGTACCGAAGTCAACCGGGAAATCGCCTGGTACATCCATGACACCATTGATCGGTCCAGATGCAGGCTTGCCGTCTGCAGCCTCCGCGGCCCTTCGTGACTTGCGCAGAAACTTCTCTCTCGCCTCGTCCTGTTTCTTCTTCTCTTTCTTCTCCTTCAGTCGTCGGCGTGCTTCCGCAAGGTCTTCGACTTCTTGCGCAGCAGCGGCTTGGCGCCTTTCCTCCTCCTCGCGCATGCGTCTCTGTTCAACCAATCGTGACCTCTCCTTCTCGATCTCTTGCTTCTCCCGCTGCTCCTTTTCCTCTCTCTGTACCTTCCAAGCATTCTCTCGCGCCTCGAGGTCGTCAACGAAAGCCTTGCGCTGCTTGTCCATGGTCTCGCGCTCTTGTTTTCGTAGCAGGGCAGCCTTGATGGCGCCGTCGTAAGCGCCGCGCGCCCCTGGCTCGGATAGGATGTCGCGGGCGCGTTCGAAAAGCTGCCATTTTTCCGCATCGAAGTTGTCGCCTGCTTTGTCGGGATGGTATTTCAGAGATCGCTTGCGCCATGCGCGATGGATGTCTTCCTTTGGTGTTAGGGCATCGATGCCGAGAAGTTCATAGAGGTCTACATCTTTGGAAGCATATTCTTGAGCGAACTGCAGCAAATCGGCGGCTTTTGTGTCAGACATATTGAGCCTGCTGGATCATATGTTGCTCGTAAATAACTGTTCGAGTGTGTGGAGAAAGGCAGAAGCTTAGACAATAGACAGGCTTGGTTGAAGAATCACGAAAGCACGTGACCTCAGAACCATGAAGCCTTTGAGATGGGACTGTATTTGATAAAAGACTATTAAGATGGATGAACATCTTGTGTCTCAAACAATCCACTTATTATGACTGACTTTCCAAATGCGAGGCGTTGGCGCCTCGTATGGCCCAAAATATATACCCATCCTAAGCGTCAGAAGACTTGCTAAGGTCTTAGACCTGGGTGAGAAAATAAACTCTTCAGAGGGTATGCTAAACTCATCATAAGATATCATAAAATATTATAATATTATCTAAGTCTTTTCACCCCTTAGGACTTAGTCAGAGGTTTTCTGCCACCTCCTAGCCATCAAGCCAGAGCCTTCAACTATTTATCGTGTCCGCAAAATGATACACATTCGGTGATCCTGCTGACAAGTTGAGTAAGTATCGTTCATAGGGTCCTAAAGGCTCTTCAACCATTATTCGTTGTCTTGTCTCTTTGGGGCCATCACTCTCGTTGCCGACGTATTCCCAAACCCATCGCCCCTTCGACCAATCGTTAGGATGGCCCATATGATCTTTTCCACCTTTCGGACACCAACCAGGCTGGAATGGAACTGGATCGCTATATTTCTCCTGCGTTCGTTTGAGTTTCCAGTTACTGAGCAAAGCAGGGCAGTCCCAGACGTGCTCATCATTCAAGCCGAGACCTTTGCAGGCAAGCCTGATTCGTACGGAGCTGTGTATTCGCTCGTTTGTATCAAGAAGGTATCTTGACTTATCGCATTTCGATTGGCGGTCAGTTGGTCTATACAGACCTGGTGTACGAACTGTTTGGCCAGAGAGTTTGTAGAGGAGGCCTGGAGCCTTACTTATTGTCCCCAGTCCCCAAGGCCTAAATGGGCGGTTGTTCTCGTAGATTGGGTTTATTGCCCACTGGCGCTTCTTTGTTTTCTCTCTCCTCTTCCTCGACTTTATGCTAAGTTTTGAGGGGGTTTTGTGGTAGAATTTGAAGTTCTGGAAGAAGCATCGTTCCAGTGCAGGGAGGTCGAACTCAACCCCAATGGAAGCCAGTTGGTCCATCATCCCTATTTCCAAGTCAGTGTCTAAGTACAAGGTAGTTTGGCTTAAGCTGCAAGGAATCCTCACATGCAAGTGTGATGTTTGACATGCCCTGATCTTCCCATCCGCCACCACAGTTACCATGGTTCCCAGGAAACCATACCTGCCTGAGATCTGTTGTGTATTTGTTCTCCGGGAGCCTCTCCCAGACCGCTGGTGTGAAGGGGGGTCTTGTTTCATCCAGGGCGAGGGCCTGGAACGCATGTTCGATTCTATCTGACAGATTTGTGTCATGCCACTTAAACGTACGAAGCTGGTCAGCAACCCGAGTTCTTGAAGATTTGGAGGTGAGACTTATTCGTCATTGTCGGCACGAATTCCCAGTTTCTCCAGCCATAAAACTCTAGGAATTCCGAGGCTACCCACGGTATCCCAGACGCCCACTGCTTTAATGGTGATGATGTCGCCTTGTCCTTCACTCCGCCTCACACGAGTGTAGCCGAGTTGCTCCAAGCGAGCCCTGTAAACGTCTGCAGCGTCCTTCCCTTTGGGTTTATTAGGGAATGGAATGTTAGGGAAGGGATCTTCATAATCATCGTCCATCCAATGCTGCATATCTTTGAAGATAGGATAGAAGAACTCAACACCTTCCCGCGTGAGTAGGCCTAGATTGCCAATCATGCCTGCCACAGAACGGACTGTAAAGGCACCTCGGGAGAAACCAACAAGTATTATTTCATCGCCATCCATATAGTTGGAACATAAAAACGAATATGTCTCCCGCATACGCTAGAAGAAACGGTCAGCCAATATCCTTCATACCGATACTCCGACAACCCTCACCTCTGCGAGTCCCATACCAAAGGCACCGCCAGTAATACTATCGAGTACGTTGCTACCTGTACCAACGCCTGACTCATAGTTGACAACTTGAAGCTTGCCATCGCTGCACCTCTTCTCAAAGCAACGGGATATTCGAGTAACGTTAGAAGGTATCTGAAGAGAGCCTTCTTTTCTTAGCAAGCCGGCTTCTTCGTAGCCATTGTCACTATCCATCCAGGTGCCATCGCAACAAGCGATCAACCGCTTGATGGTCTTAGGGGTAGTTTCTGTAGCCATGGTAGAGATACAATCTCCCGCGGGACGTGCGTTTCAGACGTCAAGAAAATAATGAGATGGTATTCGTTAAACGATGGTTACGATGTAGAAGTTCAGTGCGGCAGCTTCGACTATTAAATAAGTCCAGAACGGCATAAAACAATGATGAAGGCTGAAGACTCACAAATGCATCACCGAGCCGTCAAATGTCAGCTCCTGAGAACTTTGCCATCCATGAGATAAATTAAGCGACAGGCCAAGACTATCCCCGGTCTCAACCACAGGGCTGAGGCTCGCGAGATTACATAGTGTACAGTCAGACGACGATCCAAGTGTTAATTCCATCCTTCCAGTAAGCCAAGGTCGCAGCAAAAGTACTCAATTCGAGGTCGCTGGTTTAATTCAATTGCAAGACTAATCAAAGTCCGCGAATGGGCTCTTGCAACCCAGCCCTTGTTGTATAGAGACATGGCAAAGTTGGGGTCCGCAGCAATGCAAGCTGTTGCTTACTGCCTGTTTACCTGCTAAAGAGGGCAAACACAGCGACTTGAGCCCCTTGTCCAACAAGACACCGATCCACATAATGCGTAAGGGCTAATTTGCTGCGTATTTTCAGTGGTCAACTTCGCAATGATCTTGTCCCTGAGTCTATGACAGACTAGCCCAGGTGAGCCTTCTCACTGGCTAATATAACCTCAATCCTTACTCTCGTTGGTCAGCATCGTTCAGTTTTCGCTCCAACTCGAATTCTGTGCATAGCCACGATACCCTGAAAGAAACACTGTAGCCTTAAAGTGCGATGATCAATTCAAGGGCTCATGACTGGTGGCAGTGTGAGCTTGCGCCATGCCTCACAACTTTGTATACTTACCTATATTGGGACATGGAATCAACGTCCTACACGGACCAGTACATTTACTCCAAAGTGAACTCACCTCTGAAGGCTATCATGGAATACCTTCCAACGGATTGGTTCGGCCGTTGCCTTGTCCAGGAAACGTAGTTAGGAGGATCGCATGATCCGATTATTCCGCCGTACTACTGTAATAATATGATACTATCGTGGACCGTCTTTTCATGGCAAGGTGTAATCACTGACAAGGGCTCTGTCTCAAGAACAAGGTACAGTTTGGCGATGAGCCAAGCGCTTGATAAAAACAAAGAAAGAATCTTAGTGAATATATTCAGATCTGCCTCTATCTGAGACATATAAGTATTGTATTTATACAGTATTTTACAGCACAACTTCATGTTTACTGCTCTACTTTTCATTTCTCTGATTCTCAGCATCGAGCCCTCCTCTCAACCAATCCGGCACAAAAGCTTTAACCTTTACTCTATTGCGGCTTTCCTCCTCGCCCCAATCTAGCACAAACTCGTCCTCGGGGTTGAAAGCTCCCGACGCCGCATCTCCCGGCAGTGTCACATCAGTCATGATCTCGAGGCGGCACAGCCCGAGCCCAATGTTTCCCACACCCTTGAGCCACTTGCCGGCGCTTCGACCTCTTTTCTCAAATCGTCCGATACTTGTGTCTCGTGGTATCATGTCTGCGGTCACACTCTCGAGAGAAGACGTTGTATCGTCTGCGTGATACTGAAGTGTTGTCGGCGGTGCATGCTCCTTTTCGTAGACTACACAGGGCAGAATTCGTTTGCGAACTACACCACGATGTCTAGTGCGGATTGTAAGTTCCTGACCAACATAGCAGCCTTTGTGGAAATCGATTCCTTTCATAATATCCATATTCGTTTCCTGAGGAAGAGCATGCTCTCGAGATATTTCATCTTGACCTTCGGGAATACCATTTAGGTATCTTCGTATTGTGTAAGCTTCCTGAGTGCTTGGTTCGAGATCGATCTGGGGAGGGTGCTGATCCAGTTGCAGTAGCCGATATCCCAGACCAGGGGCTCTTGGATCCTGAAGAGAAAAGTTGGCCGACTTGACGATTGAGCTAGAGTTCGCAGAATTTGAGTCATCCCACGCATGCCAAACTGTCGCCTCATCATTTTCCAATAAGCGAACGGCTAGCTTTGCTCTGAGCTTGTAACGCTTAATATGTTTCGCGAGCGTTGATGCTTGGTCTGCATCAACTTCAATCAGATACCCTGGCTCCTCGGCCGAAGCTCCCGAAGTATTGTGATTTGGGTAGATGAACACATCGTAGAGTACTCTGCCAGTCGCAGTCAGGAAAGCAGCATAGAACCCATCACTCCTCGGTTTTCCATCCTCCGTGATCACGTTGGCAGTCACAATTCCCTGCAGAAACTTTGCTGAGTCTGGGCCGGTGACGGATATGAGCCTTCGTGAAGTCAACGATGTGTATCCGGAAAGAGGCGGTGGGGGAGGAGAAAGCGAAGTCGCGAATTGGCGCCGTTGCAGCCGGTAAGTACGGCATATGAGGCCCGGAGAAAGATCGTGAGCGAGTGCTTGCCTCGGGAGAAGTCGCATGTTGGCGAGTGTGCGGTTTTATCAAGACGTCGACTTGTTTTACACTGAGAAGGCCATTGATTTGATCGACGAAAAGCTACACAATGACGTACTGACAACGCTTGGTCCGTGCATTTGACTCACTCACGGACTTCGGACTTTGGCAATCCACGAGAACAAGATCTACATTCTAATCCCCCAAGTCCGAAGTTTATTATGCGGAGGAGTTTACTGCTTATCCTTATTCCCGAGCTTCAGTCGGTATGGACTTTAAATATCATTAACTAATGGCCATCAACTAACATCGTGGGTGTATCGTCAGAGTGGTCAGCATTAGCCATGAACAACTTAGGTGGTCAGCAATACCTACAAGAACTCTGAGATCAGCAATTGAATTAATAGCCAAGAGATGGTGCTTAGATGATGCCCCACGTTGTGATTATTGTATCTGTTCAAAACATATCGTGAATGCTAGCCCGTTGACTGGCTAGCCCCATACCGAGTCGTCTCCCAGTACGTCAGCAGCTCACCCTCAAACTGGTAATAGATAACATACAAGTAGTGTGCTGTGGTGATCAGCAGACCCCTATGTTAGACTCAGCGTTAACTAGTCAAGCTTATCAGAACCGCCTGGCTTGCTCCCGTAATCCCGATAACAGAAGGCCTATTACCTAGGTGTTTCGGCATGAGATCAAGTCCATCTCGGTCACACAGGCCACTTCCCCGGACTCGTCTAAATCCCAGCGGCCTGACACCTGAAAAGCCAATGGGACGCGTTCCTGATGTCCGATTTCCGGCCCGGGATTGCTCGGAGTGGAAAGCGGAAAGATGTGGGCCATTTTCAGGTCCTGTGACCGACCAACGCCGGCCGATACGACGCCGTGGCTCCAATAATGTCCGTATCGGACCTTGTGTGAATTTTATCGATAGGTGGGCTTGCCTGGCTTGCGCAAGAGTTACAGATTTGATACAGAGAACGCGCAATATAGACCCAGAAAACGCATAAGGTTCCATGAAGAATCTATGTGTTGAAAGATTGCGTGTATGTGACGAGTTCACCATTCTCTCATTCGATCCTCGCATTCTGATACTGAGTATTGGAGCATACGCGTATGCGTAACGAGCGATAATGAGCGATAACCAGTGAACAGGGGCCTATCTGGTCTTATCAATCTCATGATCTGTGATCTTCCATCTAACCCCGGTTTCCCCCCCCAAACTCCTTCTAGAGATCGACTTTTAGCTCAACGGACGATGCTTCCGAACACGAAGGCTCAAGCTTCCCCTTCCTTCTCAGCTACGTGGTTATTGTTAAGGAGACCGTGCATAATCATACATAATGCCATGGCAAAAGGTCCAGACACTTCGCTTAAGCATGAAGCAGTCAATTCTCCTTTACCGCCTCTATCAAGCCAGTAAGGGGCTAGCTGAGCACATTCATTCGCAAACTGAGTCGATAAAGGTGCATAGTACGTGCTTGAAACCTTACTCCTGTACGATGTCCTGTCCAGTGCTGTCCTGCCAGGTCAGCCGTCGGTGAGAGGCCCAGAAGCGGTCAGCTCAGCTTGCTTGAGCAAGACACGCCCTGGGCCCTTGCATGGTGAATGGTATGTACCTGAGATTATGGGGCCGCGAGCCTCTCGGCTAAGAAAGCCAAGAAGGCAACGAGAGGCTATTAGTGGGTAATGAGATCGAGTGGCTGGGAAACGTGTTCATGAATTTAAGGAATAAGAAAGAAAACTCGCGTCCCTTCTTTCCCAGGTCCGCCTCATCGTGATCCATCGGACAGGAGAATTCATATGAATTGGGCGTCTTGTCTCTGCCTAAGTAATGGAGCCCTGACCCGTCAGTACGTAAGGTTTTAAAGATTTCAACTCCAAAGCGGAGACGACCCGCGCACGCAAATTTTGTGCATGGTTCTATCCTTGTTCACGATTGAGCTGTCTATGTCGACTTTTCGTAAAATATTTGAAAAGTCTGAAGAAAACCACCACCTGTGGAACGCTGGATCCAGTTGGACCCATTTGAGGCTCGATGCGGCGATGGCTTGGTGGGGGATGATGAAAAACTACTGTTAGTGGAAGATCGAAGCATACATAAAAAGATCGTAATATTGGGCATTGAATGACTCCTCAGGGATATGTTCTGATAGTTCTGCCAAGCCTGTATTCGTAAGTCCTTCTCCTTCAGCCAAGGGATGGAAATGGCGGGCGGGCTATGCGGCCTGGGCGGTTTCGTTCGTCTGTAATTTTTGCCTGGGCTTTTTTCTTTTTGTTGTCATCACGGGCCATGCTTCTGCGCCCTGGCGTCGTCGTTTCCAGCCATCGGGGCTTGGTAATGTCCGCTGATAGTCATTGTCATGATTGATGTCAAACGAGCCTTTCTTCGACTACTGCTATGTCGCTGACATAGCAAGAATGGAGAATTGAATGTCTCCGCTGACAAAACTCCGACCGTTATAGACGCCCCAATGTGTACAGTTCATGTATCGTGATTGGGTATCACAAACCCTGATGGTTGGGACGTCAAGGTCTTTGGTGATGGGCGGGCCTGGCTGATGAATCATTCACCGCAATCGAAGGAAAAAATCTATAGAGCAAAAGGGGCGTGCATTGGAGGAGTCGGTGTAGCACTGCCAAGATTCCGCACGCCCTTGACGGGTCTCACGGGCACCGCCTGTTGGTCCAAAGACACCCCGATCGGACTTGGGCTTGCGACCGATCCCGATACTCTCAGTTATCACGAAATTTTTACCGCTGATAAGGATATCAGCCGGCGAGTATGGCGTCAACGCCGGTTACCATGAGATAGCCGGCTGCTGACCGAGGCATAGCATAGTATGGTTCACAGTTTGCAAGGAGATTCAAGAATGATATGATAGTTTTGAATGTTTTTCTTATTTATTTTTTTGGGCTAATGAAAGCCTCTTTTGCTGAGCTATCTACCATTGGGACGAAGCCTATCGAAGGCTGCCACTCAACCGTATTGCCGGGAGCGGCACCCAATCATGATAATATCCAATTCCCATCTGTCTGGTACAGTCCCTTCTTTGTCCTTCGTAGAGTGGTGAAATCCTTCTTTGTAATAACACAATGAAATCCGTAAAGTCATATCCTTTGTAACTAAAAGAAAATGCAAAAATGCTTTTTGTTGTATCCAAATCCGTGTGGTATCCCTTTGTATAGTAAACGCCATGCAATGCCGCCATCGCTTTGTATATGAAACAAGTCGCTAAAATCACAAATCAATCATCGAATGAGTTCCCGCTTAGTAGACCGAGATGGCCGACACAAGCCTCGCAGGGTTTCGAGGTGGCAGGTAGTACTCCTCATCGTAGAGTGAATTGGATTCTTGTTCTTGTTGCGACTGCTCCTTAACATCCTTCTCGTCGAAGGTGAGGATGGACTGAGGGGGCGATGGAGGCATTGAGTCATCGTCAGATGAATCTGAGTCGTGGTCGACAAGCTCGGGTGGTGAGTTTGAGTGAGATGGTGTTCGAACAAGCTCTAGCTGAGCGTAGTCCTCCTCAAGATCATCCTCCTCCATGTCTTCGTCGAGCTCGATGTGTGTGATTCGGGGGCTCATGGGCTTGACGGGAAGAGAAGTGCTGGTCATCTCGACGTCGTCATCCTCTGAATCGTAGTCGTCGGAATCCGAAGAGTCTGAGTCGTAGTCATCCTCATCCTCTTCTTCGACGATGTTGTCGGCCCACTGCACCCTTCGTTCTTGCTGGGCATTGGTTGCTCCTCGGACAGATTGGTTGAACCATCGTTCTTGTTCTCGCTCGGCATCGGCAAGCTCGAGCATCAGAGAATCGAGGAGATTGGCGTGACCGACAAGCAGGCGGAGGTCATGATCGGGCTGAGCAGCCTCGCGAGAGAGCTTGGCTCGAGCCTTGTGGGCGAGGTAGTAAGTTTGTGTGATAGACATGTTCTTCTTGAGTGTAGACTGTCGGAGAGAAGAAGTCTTAGAGGCAGTTGGCCTATGAATAGAAGTGGTGGTTGTTGTTGTAGTCGACATGTTGAAAAAGAGGACCCAGATAAGGTAGGGGTCTTTGTCCTATGTATATAATGGCGGTTTGATGTTGTGAGTCAAGGCAGCGATCCCGATTGCGGCAGGCTTGAAGTTAGCGCAGGGATGTCGGCTGTGGTGACAATGACTTGTGGGATTAGGTGATAAGGTGCTAGTCGAGTCCGTGTGTTTGTCTGAGAGGACTGTGGAGATAGTTGACCTTGATAGAAGCTTTTGAGGCTGATTAGTAGTTGTTGTGATGATGTTGTGTTTATCTGATTGATGTTGTGGGAGAAATGGATCTTGGAACGGGGGGGATCCGAATCTTTTAACTCCAGTGATCCTTTACGGACTTTTCATGTTGTCTCACGGGTGTGGCATGGGATTATGAGTTATGCCCGACACGCCGCTAAGCGGACTTTGCGCACGCGGACCCGAGGAGTGCGAGAAATGTCCACAGTCCCCATTGCAAAGCAAGGGCCAAGGTTCGAAGGGTGTGTGGCTTAGTGATGATTGACATGGATATGGGTGTGTGTGGACGGATGACTCTTAGACACCGCGAAGCCGCGAAGCTTAGAAAGATCCACCCAAAAGGCTCCCACGGCACATCGATTTGCACATGGCCCCTGTACCTTTCTGTCGTTTACTGGATGACATGACTGACACGACACGTCTCTGTCTCTGTCTCCATCCGGCAGCGAAACATCCCCGTCCGCGGCCCCGATGTAGCGGGCGGACGTTACGGAAGTCCATGTCAATCCTCGGGCTTGGGTACCTCGGTCAGGCCGCTACTTGACGGCCCCAGCACAGGTATCTCTTGTCTGATGTGTACCCGAACTGGGCAGGCGGAGGTTCACTGCCCTGGATTCTTCCATGCCCGTGTCCCTCAATTCTTTGTTAGAGTTGTCGCAGCGACTGCATCTTCCGGCTATCAATACCGGCTTACAGTACCAATCTCAGTCTTACTGGCAGTCTTACATGGTAGCAACTGTAATCCTCTCCTCAATGGCGCAACAAGCCCATTACTTTCACCATAACTCAGATCGAAACATGCTCAACTGTAAGGTCAGCACTGCCAGCACACGCATCGAGTCGCAATCTCGCACAGGGCTGGCGTGGGCGATTCATAATCGCAGGCTGGTTTTCGAGGTCCGTAAGCAGCCTGCAAATGTGTGTTTGATTAGAAACCCGGTGCCATTAGCGTTGACTCTTCAGCCTACCACAGTCGTTAATCTGACCATGTCCGTCTAGCTCCGCCAGAACCACGACAAATCCGAGGATGGATTTGCAAGCCTGCTCTTCAGGAACCTTACCTAAGGCAGATGCATTTCTCAGCATTGAGCGAACCTTATTCGTTCTTTGCGCCCTGTCGGTGTCGCGATCATCTCTGACTCCGATACGGCGATGACTCTTGCTGCAGAATCGATTTCCTAGATGGGATAGGCAGAGATCAAGGTGTGACGCTGATTTACAAACGCTGCATGCTGGCTCAGCAACAACATACTGACACGGACGGGAATTTGTATTATCTCCATGCATCCATCAAGACCAAATCCAAGACAACCTCTTGCATCCCGTGCCTCCATCTAAGAGTTGAGTTCCCGTCACGATGATAGGGAGGATGACCTCCATTTTTTCCAATCCCCCTACAGTGAAGGCCCGCTAGGCCCAGCCCAGTTCAATTGGATGCTTATGAATCGGCGACTCGCCAAAACTAAATTCGTAACGACTGTTTGAGTATGCTCCGCGTCAATGTTGGCGAGTTTCACATAGTGGCCGATTGATCAGTCCAGATTGCGTATTCCGCTTCGCATCGTGTACCCTGAGGCATAACTCCGCCTCATGTGCTTGTCGTCAGCAGCCAAGGAATCATAGGGCATACTTCGAAAGGGGGAGCTTGTTCCAGACAGCAAACGTAAGCGAAAGCGAGAGAGTATACCATGGTAGGGTATCGTCCAGTAACAACGCACGATGCTCACTGTGCCCGAGCCTGGCGCAGTCCGCGGGGAGTATGTACGTCCTTGTCCACGTATCGCTGTAATCAATCGTAGGGCTGAGCTCAGTCGGCCGCCATCAAATCCATGCATGGATGTCGGCTTTGTTGTCAAAGACCGAATTACGGTATACGAGCCAATGATAGTCAGCAGACATGTCAATCACCACCATCATGTTCAACGATAACGAGCAAGAAGTAATCCAAATCTCTATACAACTTATGCCTCATAGTCACTTGATAAGCTTTTACCAGGCAACTCTCAAGCTGTTCTCGCTTTCGTCGTTTGAAGATCTAAGTCAGTACCAACCTATTGTATTGCCAGCATGTTTGTGTAATATGATTGCCTATTTTTAAAAATTAGGCAACTCTTTTCTCCCAGGTATTTCTCCGCCAAACAGTATCATATTCCATATTAGCTCTTATCCTTGCTGTGCGTATGCTCATGTGAAGTAAGCAAGTTTCTTACATCTAATCCGAATATCCGTAAAGACAGTCCTTTATTAGCTTTAATTCCCTCTTTGCTCGTTCCAACACTGTCAACTCGGCTACACGGCTAGCCTTAGACGGCCTCTTAATCGGTCCAAGATGATGCCGACTTACAAGAAGCCATGTTATTGCCGGACTAGGCCGGCCTATCCTGAATCCCGAGGTCGCCGACCACTAACCGTCCGTGACTGTCCGCTGGGCGGTCTAACGACGGGATTGACAAGAGTCACAGATTTCCAAACTCCGCTTTTCTGGAAATATTTTTCGTTCTTTTTCGCTTCCATCGCCGAAAGAGGCTCCACGATGGGTCGTACGGTGCCTCGCTAATCAACATCAGCCAGCTCGGCGGTACTCACATCGCGGATTTAAAGAATGGGTCTCTGTTGGTGTCGGACAACTCCTTGGGATGTTCATTGGATGCAGATTTCTTCGATTCATGTTCCACTGGAAGTTCCAGCCATGGATGTGATGCAGGTTGGGAAAAGAGCTCAATACGTCCGTTAACTCGGCTTCGACCGATGTTCGAAGAATTTTCTTCTGCATGGATCCTGGTTCGGATGATTTGATATCATTTGACTCATCAAGCCTCAGAACAGATGCATCGTAACTCGTACTCAAAGGGGTTTAACACCGACTAAATTCCGCGTATTCCCATGACGATGTGACACATCGCAACAGCTGCTGTAAATAACACAAGGCGCAGACTGTGCTTCACGCAGAGCGCCATAATTGGCGAGAACTCATCGGTCGTGTGCGGACCATTGACCGCTGGTCTGGTTAAGGTTGCCTACAACACAGTCAGCATCACAGCTTCGAAGGGCGGAGATTGGTGAGTGTCACGACCTCACGCTCAAAGAAGCCCGCCAGCCAGCGCCCGTCTGAGGCTCAGGCTTTGGGTCCAGGGACATATGCGTTAGCGTGGAAGCTTTCGAAGCCCATGCCGAATTTGGCTCATTAAGCGGATGGTCCCTAATCTGCTTTGTCAGTCAATTCCTCCGTCTTCTTCTCGGCCGAGGTTGATCAGGGTGTGTGCGTATCAGCGCCGAAAACCCTGCGAGACTGATTCCTAATCCGAGTATTGATGATATTATTGCTGAGTGAGAAGCTTCTACAAACTACGATGCATCCGTTTATTTCCCCTCCCTTGGTAGATCTAAAATTGCGAACCTACTACGTATTTCAACTTATCTTGACAAAATGCTCGTGTGAGGGTATCTGCCGCTAAGTAAGGTTGGCAGGTAAGTTTTCTGTCCTTGTGACTGACTTTCTGGCGGACAATTTTCGCTTTCGGGTGCACGAAACATGCCGAACCCACTTGCACACCCAGACAAACACCTACGTATCAATCCGATCAGATCAGCGGGGGGATACTCACGACAATCTTTGCGCAGCTCACGGATTTCATAGTGGCCGATCTACCGAGAACGTGGGGAAGCAGCCCAGGAACGCGGTAGGCATGATTTCCAGTTCTCAATTCTTTATTAAGAGCAGCAAAACCCCGGCGCTGGTGATTACATCCTAGCCCCGAAGGATCCGTTGTCCACTGTCGCAGTTTTAGATAAACCCGTAAATTCCGATTTGCTTGACGATGTTATTTTATGTATTGATTTATGAGGTCTCATGACTTTATTCCCAAGACGATATTGTTGGAGTATATCGATGATTCCGAACTTGGGTCCAGTGTTAGCATTGAAGTCGATGACGTTAACGCTCGAGTACAGTTGAGCATGTCATTGACCCGCCAAGATTGATAATCTACAAAACCAGGCGTCGTCCAGCTCAGGAACAACGCCACGAGCTACGTCGTCAGCGACAAATGTGATAGGAATACCACGCGATCTGGTGCTGTCGTATCCCTTACCCGGAAGAGACTAACTACCCATCGATCACACAATTCGTCTGACAGCGAAGCAATCGGGAAGGCAATTCGAGGACTTTGCCATCTGGCTTGGCTCAGGTTGTCTAAACCTACGTCACTCCAGGGTATGCATTGATCGACGAAATTTCCCGATCATCAAGTCCAGTCTAGTTACCAGTGAACTCAAGATCGGATCGATAACAATGACGCAGGAGAGTAGCTCGATGTCAATTAGCATTTCTGTAAGGCTATTCAGCGAGTCCGACCTCATATGCAAAGCTTGTGAGCAGAGTCTCGGATAACACGCTCGCGGTTGAGGATAAAACGGCAATGTCGGGCAACTATCAGCAAGCCGGCGCGATATCGGCGCATATTGCCATTTCCAGTCCGGTACGCTGGGATGTTGCGATGACGGCACTCATGACAGAGATACTTACACCTGATTTGGCCTAGGCGAGAAGTAGCTGATTCTACTCGGGTTTGCTGAGAATCATCACAAGCTCAACATAGATAGTTGTGAATAGCAGTCATCATCTTCTCGCAACAGGCGCGGATGATTAACAACAGAATCTTACAGATTCATTCCGGTAATTCGTTCTAAGTTTCCTTTTGAATGGGCCATGTTCGTCCATTGGCTTTGGGAACCACAACATATGATAACATCAAATACACGACTTCATATGTATCCATTGAGTATTGATGGTTGAACCGGCGCCCACGTCGGTGCCAGACATGATTCTGTGTTTACAAAGGTCAGGCATCTACTCAAGACTTCGGTATAAGCCAGCCTTGTTAGACATGCGCCTATATAAATTACTTGTTGTATGCCCTCAAGACCTTGGATGAGAGGCACAGCACGACCCTGTGTAATGTTACCACTGATGTTCCAGGTAACAATTAATGAAGACTTCGTATTGGCAAGAATATTGTCGAAAGGACAAGTGATCTTTTATAGATATGTAAATAGCACTAAAACCCGTCACGTCTGAAAGTCGAGAACTTCATCCTATTGTTTATTTGAACTATGTTAAAGATAAATATAGTCAATAAAACTTCTAAATCAAAAAGTATGCCAAAAAGCATGAGTAAACACCCTATAACTAAAACATATATATCTCTTACTATCTTATTATACTGAATAAGTACTTACTAAAAGTAAAAGAAATAATACTTAATAAAGTAAGTAAATAATAATTAAATACATATATATATGATGATATTAAAACAGTCCAAACTTTAGAAGTATATTAAAATTACAGGATAGCCTATCATTAGCACGGAAGTTGGAGTTCACTTTCATGGTCAAATGTTCGAGGAGCCTTATATACTGGAAATTTCCATCGTCGGCCGTGAGCCCCCATGGTGTAGTGGTTTATCACGCAGCTCTTATATGTCCAAGACTTCATGGAGGTATGCTGAGGTCGCGAGTTCAATCCTCGCTGGGGGCACCAATTTACTTTTTTGCACTTTTCTGCTTATATCAACTACGCACCAAAGAGGTTGATCGTAAATTCTATGCAAAGAGTTGACATGGGATACCTGGTTGTGCTTTTGGCATGGCTTTAAGCATGTGCAGGTCGGTGGAGCTCTGCATGTTGCGCAAATGTCTACATGAGATCGATCATTAGCTTCTTGAAATCAACATTAAAAATACGCTTTTGTCTATCCATTTGATCCAGAGATTCCAATGCTTTATTCCACTCGCAACTTTTGCTTCGTGCGCTTTCGCTTGCCACCGACTTCCCTCCCTTCCTCTACCTCCAATAAAGCCTCGCGTTTCTTCTCTGACACGATCTTGAGGGCATCGCGAATCACGCGAGTCTCGAGATTGACGCCCTCTTCCTCCCAAGATTCCATATCACGGCCGACACGCTTTTCGATTGTAAGGGCCAGTTCCACGTCACGCTGGCCCACAAAGCTGACCGCCTCACCTTTGCGACCCGCACGGGCTGTACGACCGACTCGATGGATGTAGTCATCAGGGTCGCGTGGGAGATCGTAGTTGATAACAAGGCTGACTTCAGGAATATCCAAACCACGAGCGGCAACATCGGTTGCTACAAGGATACGGGCCGCTGAAGCGCGGAAACGAGCCAAGTTGTCGATTCGCTGTCGTTGGGGAAGTTTAGAGTGTAGAGAAGTGACTCGATGATCAAGCATTCGAAGAAGATGGTGAAGGTAGTCGGCGGTCGAGGTTCGGTTGCAGAACAGGATGACAGTTTTGTCGACATTGGCTTCGGTGAGCAAAAAGACGTGGAGGTAGTGCTCCTTATGAGTGACGGGCGTCTTGATATACATCTGTTTCAGCGTCGTAGGAATAGCCAATGTCTGCGTGTCAACCTCACACACGAATACTGGTTGCTTTCCAGGCTTGATTGGCATGTCCTTGAGAGCTCGAACTTCTGGAGTAATAGTAGCAGTAAACAGAAGCGTCTGTCTCTCAGTAGCTGGGGGAAGAACAGAGAGGCATTCTTCCACGTCAGGAAGCATACTGCCAGGCCCATTGGCGTTGAGAAGGCGATCAGCTTCATCAAGAACCACGTATCGAACTCTCCTCAATCCACAAATGGTGTCCTCTCCGGAAGTTCGAATATGATCCGCGAGACGACCAGGTGTTGCAATTATCACATGTGGCCGCTTGCCGATCTCAATGGCCTGTGTGCGCATATCTGAGCCTCCTGTCACCAAGATCGCCTTGAGGCTCTGAGGAGAAGAGATGGCCTTGAACTGCTCAAAAATCTGCAGTGCTAGTTCTCTTGTTGGCGTTAAGACGATAGCAAAGATGGCAGTAGGATCCTCTGACCATTTCTGCAGGATAGGCACAGCGAACGCTACTGTTTTACCAGAACCTGTTCGACTACCACCGATACAATCCCTGCCTTTCAAGATCTCGGGAATACAGCCCTTTTGAATACCCGTCGGCCGTTTAATAGCCATATTTGCCAGTGACTGTACCAGCCATGGTCGCACGTTGAGGGAAGAAAAGGTGGTATTTGGGTCGGTAGGAGCCTGGATCGAGTTCTTGGGTGCGATCAAAGGTTTAGTCTGAGCCTCCCTCTGGTCGACTTGAGCGGCTCGCTTGATTCGAGATGGGACCTTGATTGTAGAAAGAACTCTCTTCAGCTCATTGTCTTCCTCGTCCTCGTCTTTGACCTCGTCACCTCCAGTCTGAGGCACTTCTGCTGTCCTCCGGCGTTTTCGAGATGTGGCGCTGTCAAGGTAGTCAGACTCGTCAGAGGATGAGGCGGCACCAGACAAGAGTTCTTCGTCTGACGCAGCAGTCGCACGTTCGGGATCGGCAGGCGGCACCATGATTCGGGTTTTATAATTGCAGGAGTCAATTTAGTCCTTTCAAAGACCAACCTCCCAAGCTAAGGTAGGCATGCAAAGTTGGATGCGACTGGACTGGAAATTTTTGGCGGTGACAGGCGTCGCAAAATCGCGGGATGGGACCCTTGATCCACTTTCGGCGCCACATGCAGACACCTAAACGCGCGCTTACAGCAATGGGACATGTCACTAAAAAAGCGCTATCAAGGGCTAACGACCCCTACGACGTTCACCTATAGCGAATAGACTGATGACTGATTTCACTGTTTTTATCTTGGATTATCTAGTTATGTACCAATCATGACCAGTCTTACAATGCCGACAATGGCATAAAACGCGTTTGAAGCCGACACTCGGGCGCCTGTTTTGCCTCACAAACGTGTAAGATCGCCCGTCATATGCCACAGGGTTCCTTCAACGAATGGGGAGACATGTCGGGGATGTGTTCAGCTGCGACGTAGCTAGGTGATGTGACAGCCATTGTGTTTCGCCATCTGATTGGGTTTGTAGGTAGGTATTTTGTTTTGATTGTCAATCGATTTCACGAACACGTCCGGGGTCCTGGTATTATTCCAAATATCTAGCTCAGGGGCTTCCCAGGGTGGCATTTTGACTTGTCACCTAAGAATCAGCATGTTTTGTCTTACGACAACGACATTGCATATTGCCCTCGAAAGCTTTACGAATTGGATGCTGACCGAGGGGTTGAAGGATCTCCTCATTCCTAGCTTTGGATTGCGGTTGGACCACGTTGATATGGGACAAGCGCCTCCGATGCAACTGACCCATGATTTCGAATTAATAGCTCCACTAGGTTTGATGCCATGGAGTACCGTAGCCTGACTTTGAATTTCGAAACGAGGATGTGGAGGTTAACTCAGCTCATTGGAATATGGATGAGACCAAGTCAAACTGTACTACTGTTGGTACACCGACGGTTGGGGGCCATGGCAAAAAAAACCTGAAATACTACAGAGTGTGACGACGAGAATGACGATGTGTGTGCAACCCAGCTACAAACCTGACCTTGAGCTTGTGGCTTCATGTGCCCGGATCTATTGTCTCTCAAAAGCCCATGTCCAATATTGATATTCATTATTTCACGATAGGTGCATTGAAAAACCCGGCATGATAAACCGCAGATGAAAGAAGAAAGAGCCGAAATGACACCAACAATAGCTTGTAGATTCATCCCACCATTCATCCCATTGGCTGAACTGATGGCAACCCTTGGTTTTTATATCGGGTGGCTTGGCTTGCTAGACTTCAAACCAGTCGCATTGGATGCGTGGTATCACAGTGTAAACACACTCACATCTAGGTAGGGAGGTAGTCGGGTAACTGACCATCCCTATCCCAATACTCCTACCTACCTGTAACTTAACTTAACTTGGTCTATGTTGTGGTTGTAGCCCGTAAGAAGTAATCAAGCGCGTGTTGTATTGAGCAAGTTCCTAAACCACTTCAGATGAGTTTGGCGAGAATCTGAGACATACCTCAAAACCACCAATACCTGGAAAGCCCGCCTTCCAGGGCTGGGTCCAGCTTCCCGTCCCTCCCCCCTCAAGTCTACCTTAGGTACCTAGGTAGGTAGGTAGGTAGGTAGGTAGCGCTCAATGCTTGCAGGGAAGCCCAATCACTCAACGCCCCGCGCCGCAAACAAAGAGCTCCCCGCCCGTACCTCAGGTACAACACTACCCCTAGGGGCCCTGTGCGTCGTCTTCCACTGAGCTCTAGGGGTCACAGATGCCCAAGCGCCCCGCCCTTCCTAGTCTCAGTGGCAGTCACAGTCACAAGCCCGCCCACCCAGACCCGATCCAATCAATGCACCTATGGTGGACGCCATTCCCAGCTTACACGTCCTCTTTTCTCTAGTTCTCGCCCTCCCATATGATCTCACGTCCTTTCTCATCTTTTCCTCCTGCCGTTTCGGATTCACTCGACGACGTGTCGTTCGTTGCCACGCCTTTTTTTTTTTTTTGTCAGCTTAGGTCCTGTTTTGCGACGTTTTCTTGGGCATAACAACATTCAGTATATTTACGAAGTCTACCTACCTACCTACCTATACATCTAAACGCCGCCAACCGTACTTTCCCCGCTCTTTTGCGTGGGCTGTTGTTACTCCTGCGGCTGCCTCACTTGGCTCTTCGACGACGACATTCATACCTTATTTTACTCTCAACTAAGCAACTGGCTTAACTGATTCCCAACACTCGCTATTGCTGCTATTATCAAACACTCGACGTTGAATTAGTTGCATCCGTATATCCGTGTTCATACTTACGACGACGCTGGCCGCTCGACGACGCTTACTCCTCACATCCGACTATCTCGATCGTCTCTAGTTGATACCACCTTCCCTGGGAGAGACTTCTTTTCAGAACAAAGGAATCACTTTCCATCTGATCCCCAACAAGACCCCATTATTGCGTATACGCTGTTGGAACCTGTGTCACCAGCGCAACAGCGAATATGGCCGACCAACAGCCTCAGAGTTCTGATTCAACTCCACTACCCGTACGCTCTCCTGATTGCTCTTCCCTGTCTTGAATGTTTAACTCATGAATTATAGCAACAGCCTACTGCTCCCACTCCAATTTCTCTACCAACACATAACTCGGGCCCCTCTCCCGTGCTTCTCCTCCGACCCGCCATTCCTGGCGCCAGAAGTGGTGGAGCTCGTACACCCAGGCTTGGCCTCGCTATCCCACCATCACCTAATGCCAAAGCTGTAGGCAATCAAGGAGCAGCCGCGGCTGCCCCTTCAAGGCCTCCTCTGCCGACATTACACCTAGCAACCCCTATGGGTAGTCAAGTCACTCCCCATGAACAGTTACCACGATCCCAATGTGCAACCCAAGCATCGGCTGGTGGTGGTAGTGAAAGTAGCGCGGCTCACTCAAGGTCTGGCAGTTTCGGCCCTCTAGATGGACGGGCAAGCAATCCCACTTCTGCAGGATCTCAATATTCCGCTTTGTCCTTTGCTTCGCAGTATGGTATAGGTGTATCAAGACCTCAAGGTACTCCGGATCCGGTATCTGCTGTAGGATCTATGTACTCCGAGAGAAGCGAGGGTGGGGTCTCCATGGAGCGTGATGGAAGTCTTCAAGGTTTGGAGGCATTCGATAAACTAAGCCTCGAGAAGGCCAGGACTCTCGACGTTGATGAGCTTGACGAAGAGGGCTGGAGAATCGCAAGTTTGGAGAAGAGAATTGTCGAGATTGGAAATCTAGGTGAAGGTGCTGGTGGTGCTGTCACAAGATGCAAGCTCAAGGGCGGTAACACTGTTTTTGCCCTCAAGGTGAGTTATTTCGACCATAAGCCACAGTTTGATTACTGACGTTTCAAGGTCATCACTACGAATCCGGACCCCGATGTCAAAAAGCAGATTCTCAGAGAGTTGGGATTCAACAAAGAGTGCGCTTCAGACCACATATGCAAGTACTATGGAGCCTTTGTCGATCCAGCTACGGCCACAATCTCAATCGCCATGGAGTTTTGTGAAGGTGGCTCGCTTGATAGCATTTATAAGGAGGTCAAGCGTTTGGGGGGCAGAACAGGAGAGAAGGTTTTAGGAAAGATTGCCGAGGGTGTTTTGGGCGGCCTCACGTACCTGCATACTCGACGAATCATTCACCGAGACATCAAACCTTCGAACATCTTACTCTGCCGAGACGGTGCCGTGAAACTTTGCGATTTCGGTGTCTCTGGCGATTTCGGTACTAAGGGAGAGGCCAATACTTTCATCGGCACCAGCTATTATATGGCACCTGAGCGTATCACCGGCCAGTCCTATACTATTACTTCGGATGTTTGGTCAACCGGAGTCACCCTTCTCGAGGTGGCGCAGCATCGTTTCCCATTTCCAGCAGACGGCACAGAAATGCAACCGCGGGCTGGTCTTATAGATTTACTCACATACATCGTAAGACAGAACGTGCCCAAACTGAAGGACGAACCTGAAATGGACGTGTATTGGAGTGACAACTTCAAATATTTCATCGAGTGCTGGTAAGTCTCCTACCCCCCCCTCCTTCAGGAGCGTGTGCTAACATTGTCTAAGTTTGGAAAAACAACCCAACAGACGAGCCAGTCCTTGGAAGATGATGGAGCACCCATGGATGGTTGAAATGCGCTCCAAGCGTGTCAACATGGTGAAATATCTTTCTTTTGTCTGGGGTTGGGATGAACAACCTAAGGACTCTTAGAAAAGATACACAACAAGCTCAAGCTTCGGAGCAGCAAAATGCTAAAGCAGCTCAAACAGCACAGGATGTCAAATAATGGAAGGAGGTCAGGACGGCAGAAGTTCTCGCAAAAGCAGACGAATTGGTGAAGCAGGCCTTGGAAGAAGCAGATCGGAGAAATGGCCATGCAGCATGAACACTTTACACAATGCCATGAACGAACCAGAAAAGGCCACATTCCTCGTCAGCCATTTCCACTACGCCCACGATTATGTGAACAAAGGCTGCGGTCTTCGTTGTGAGCATTTCTCTTTAAATACACACGTCACTGATGTTTCATGATCAAAAATGATAGCGGACAAACGACCTGACCAGCCTGCAGTAGGTAGCATCAGAAGACCCTCTTGTGGGATTATTATGTCCTCAGTAGCAGTGTATGACTTGAGGATTGGCGCAATTGCTCCAGCAATCAAGCTGAGGGCTATCAGAATATAGCGAGCTCCACATTAGATATATGTCGTATCTGGCATCCAAGCGCCTTAATTTTATTGTATCCCCCACTTAAATACATGGGTATCAAATTCCTGTTAAGTGTCTCTTGCAACGGTCTCGGTATCTTCAGGGGGGTCGCCCATGAGCTCGCGTAACGCAATAGTTGCGTATGCACTGCGTCCAAGTTGGAACTTAACTACCACCGCAACCTTTGTAGGTTCCTGAGGAGCAGGAGTTGCTTCAGGGGTAGAGCCATCATCTGCTGTCTCTGCTTGGACATATGTCATCTCAACCTCTGTAGAAGCGGGCGTACCATTCTCAACCTTCGTTTTCTTGACTGTCGAGTCGGAGTCGACGTCCTCAAGAGAGCGCTTCCTGCTAGGGCCCTTCGAAGCTTTGATATTGTCCAAGTCAGTTGGGTGCATTTGCTCTGCATTATCAGAGTAGGCACGGACCTCAGCGGAGGGCGTGGCGAGGAATCGGTTCATGATTTTGCGGTATCGGCCAGGCAGACTGAACTCGCGGCGCATGCGGCGCATTTTGTAGGGGTCAAGGTTACCATTCTCGTCGCGACCCATAAAATCCTTGTAGAATTCCCCAATATCGTTCTCAGGATAAACGACGTCGTAGCCTGGTGTTGGCAGCACAATGTCGAAGATGGTGTAGTTACCACTGGCGGCTTCTTCAGCGGTAAGGGGACGAGCGCGAACGGGAGCATCTTCGTCATCTTCGACAGGGTTGATAATGTCATCACCGTCTTGGTCCTGGCCGCTGACAAGAGGCGTACTCTCCGTCGGAGCGATAATGAGATCGCCAGCAATCACGTTCTCGCCGTGAAGCTCCCAGCGACGACTGGCGGCGTGGTTCCAGATGTAGGACTGGTAGGCATGAAGGTACATGGAGCGCAAGCCACGAGTGATGTGAACCAGAGAGCCAATGAAATCACGTCTAGACTGAGCGCCCTGCCGGTTTAGATGTCTGAAGATGCTATTCTCGGCAGAAAATCGACGAGGCATGAGCTTGATGGCTCGGTCGACATCTTTGTCTGTAAGGAAGAGCATGCAGGCCTGGTTTCGCAGATACTCGTCTCTCTTGGAGGGTTCGTCAGGGATATCGCCTGCCTCAGCCCTCTGTGCAATCTTGTCATCGTAATGGAGTAGTGACATGACTGCCTCCTCGTACTTGTCCCCGAGGATGAGTTGCCCAACCTGGTGGGTGCCAACTTCGTGAGTTCCGAAGCGCTGGTGACCGAAATAGTTGATCCAGCCGTGTTCAGTCATATGGTTCAGAGCCAAATCAACGTTCTTCTTCAGCACTTCTACCCGCTGGGCGATGGGCTGGTCGTTGGACTCGCCAACTATTTGGCAACTCTTGATCGCAATCACGAATTCATTGCCAAGAAGCTGTCCGAGATAAATTGGCTTGTCCTTATAGTCGTAATCTCCCGTGGAAACACCCCAAATCCTCCCGTTGATACCAGCGAGGTTTCGTGGCCGCATGTATCGCACCGAGCATCGTTGCACTGTAGAAGCTCTGCGGTCTTTGGTACCAGCATATCCGATGACCTGGGGCTTGACCTTGAGGAAACGAGCAATCTGATTCACGGCATCCATGGTGTCGCGGTTCTCCTTGAACAGAGTAAAATGCAGGTATTCGCCAGCAGGCTTTTCCTCGCGGCCACCACCGCGACCACCACGGCCGCGCTTCTTGCTGTTGGCTTTTCTTGGGGGGATAAGAGTTGCGACAATAGCACCTTCGTCAGTTGTGTTGGTATCTATCCGAGACTTAAAAATGCGGCGGATCTCTTGGTGAACTTGACCACGCTTTGCCCTGTCGTCCATGGGCTCCGATGTAACAGACTTCTTCTTCTCGTGGTCGGCGCCATGGCCAGACCGATATACTCCAATCAGCTCCTGGGCGAATCGCTGATCAGTCAGACCCTCAAGAATGGTGGCATCCTCGGGTGAGACTTCGTTGACCGTCTCAGGTTGAGGTGCCGACTCGGGTTTAGTAGCGGTCTCGCTGTATGTTTGCTTCAAGGCATCTTTCGCAGGCTCATCTGTTTTTGTTTCCTGGGCTGTAGACTCGCCGTTGAACTCTTTCTTCACCTCAATCGCCTGAGAAGAAGTCAGTGGGTGCGCTATGAAAGTCGTAGAGCCCGTTTCTGCTTACTGGTGCTTCTTCATCTGCCAGTCCGACTTGTTGTAGGTGCAGGACTGTGCCGTCTTCTTTGATCTCATTGACTTGAAAGTCCGAGAATCTGTATTGCGTTAGTCTCTCAATTGCCGACATGACCATGACTTCAATGTTCACCTAGTCCGCATTTCACCAGTCCATGGTGTCGCGAGTGGTGTCACACGCTGGCTAATTCCTATGGATCGTGTATAAGAGACAGTGCCACGCACCGCGTGATGAGATTGCTCCGCCATTGCAAGTATTGCGACTGTAATCTAGCCGTATATCAATTCTGGCGAAAGCTTGCGACAGATGTGTTTGCTTCCACTTGATGGTTGAAACAACTGGTGGGGGCACCTTTGCGATCTGTAATTTTTTCCCCGGCAGTATATTTCGTCTTAGATTCAAAACAGAAGGCGGTGAGCCTTATCTTGCCAACTGGAATATGGTGCGGCGCCTCAAAAGGCAGGCGGTCGAAGATACGTATTTATCAATCCAATGGAGGACAGGCTCTTGTTAAAATCTGTTTGTTTACCAGGTTGCCGAAAAGTCGAATAAGAGAGAGAACAGATGCTAATGAAGTATGTACTATGGTGGTATGGTGGTATGGCTAT
>NC_030990.1:3257960-3372983 GCF_000149955.1 Fusarium oxysporum f. sp. lycopersici 4287
TGCTCATTATTAGTTTTCTCCACTTTCCGCTTGTGGATGGGTCGGCATTGTCACGCCGGACGTGCGTGACGGCTAGAAGACTCAGCACCTCTATCCCTATCCCAAGCAGCAAAAAGGCTCAAGTAATTTAAGGTGTTATAGACTTGATAGGTCTTTAGACCAATCATTTTATACAACTTAGCTTAAGATCGGAATTTTCATGCTCCCTGAGGGGTCGAACTTGTAGTTAAGATTCTGTTCTTCACATCTGGATTTGAAGAGGCACACAACTTTGGCCACCTCCCTACCTAGGTACCTAATCGAATGGCAGTTCTTTTCATCTCTTGTCGCATCCTTCACACTGCATCGTAGCGAGACTGAAGGATGTGCACGACAGTGAGGTAGCTTGAAGGTAGCTACGACTTTCTTTGGTAGAATACGGGGTAATTACAGCGTCAAGACCTAGTGTTGCAGTTGATGTCTCTAACACGCGAACAATATGAGCCAGACTAGTAAGCGACTGTGAGGTTGATTCATGCTGGAGGTTGATAAATTATAAGAGAGCTTGTTCAGGACAGACAGTTCATGTGGCATGATGCACCCCGACATTCGACAGAGGGACTTTTACTTGTGCTGCATCCTGATTGCCGTCTTGGAAGAGCGGGCAATCATACCTAGTAGATCACTAACAAACCATGTCTCCTCAGCATCTCAGGAACCCCTCTCTTGTACGAGTCACTAAATAGACGCCTGGTGAGTAGCCCGCATGACAAGTTCAACTAACCTTTTCTCTCTGCACCTAACTAGCTGCTGTAACTTATACCACCTACTTTACTGTGAGACCTCCTCGGCTGATCGGTGATGATAGTCACTTACTGGTCTATTGCTGGCTGCAAGGATCGTTTGTGCACACGACAAGGCGTGATCTAACCTCCCCTCCTCCAAATTTCGGCCACTTTTAAAAATTTCCCTTAGTTATTATCGAGGGGAAGAGTGAGGAGCAACACCAACACACTCTTTGCTCGTTTTTGGTTATTTTTGTTGTTCCAAATTATCAATTCCCATTTCTCCTCTTTGCTTGAGTTCTCTTCCAATCACTTCTCGCTTCCATGGTTGACTGCATTGGGCCCGCAATTGACATGTCAATCATGAGCCGTAAAGACAAAGGTCGGGAAAGACTCTGTCGTACGCAGCTTCGAGAGATCATCTGTTCTGTCTGTCATCATAACGCAAGTGCAACTGAAGAGTGACCCAGGAACAATCCACGATCAAGATGCCTGTAATAAGAAGCGGCTCAACACGGGACATCTACAAGGTAAGGACGAACGGATATCCATTTTTGTACGGGCGATCACAAACAATTCGTTTACTACATCCTATTGAATGCTTCAATGTTGTGCCCAATTCGCATTATTTTGCATGGCAATTCTCGGCCATATCACTGAACAATTCCTTATCCATCCACAACGCTAATTCCATTGCTTACAGGCACCCTTGTCTGCTGTCCTTCGTCGCCACGGTCGTGAGCGTCGTGAACGCTGGAGTCAAGGTGAAGACCCCGGTGACTTCATGCCTCCCCACCAAGGTGAGCTAACCTGGACACTGCTCTATGATGCGGATCTACTCACAGCACGTAGACGAAGAGCCCAGCCATGAGCCTTCTGAATCCTCAAAAGGGAAACAACCTGAGCCTCAGCGTCTTCCTTCTAGAGCTGGCTACGATACAGCTGTGCTTCTTGACTTGTGCGACACCATTCGCAGTAGCCTGCATGAGGGACGTCCCGAGGACAGGTGGGAAGAAGCCATGGGTTTTCTCGCGGCACTGCTAAGAGACGAGGAGCACTACAACCGCGCAATAGAATTCGAGACTATACGCGACACGCACCTTGACAAGCTTATATCGGATCTCATGGATCCCAAATATCGCCACCCAAGAGTACCTATTAGATTTTCGAAAGATGTCGAAAGAGCAGAGACCCTAGAACGGAAATGGGTTGAGAGGTTTCGAGGTCCCTACTTCAATATGGAGCAAAACCGCTATCGAGATCTCCCCAAGACGGGACGGCTCAGGGATGTGGCTCTGAACCCCAATGCAGACAATTCAGAAGAACGTTGGCAAGCCAAAGAAGGTAAGACTTTGTCAGAGCTGGAGGGTAATCTGGAAATCGAACCTGGGCAGTAAGAAGACCCGAACCCCTATAGCAATTGAAAATTTTTGAAGATTACTCACGCTTAAGATGCAGTTGGTGGCTCAACTTGGCTTGCGCGCATCGGGATGGTATCGTTGGTAGTGCTCGCGAGAAACCTACCAAGGGCAAATATGGAGTTGCCGCATTACCGTTGCTCACAGGGCAAGAGAAAATTGATGAAGGAGAGGGAACTCTGAAATATGTCAGGCAGGGAAGAATTACTGACATACATGTGTCGCTCATATCTCAAGTGGGAGCTACCTTTCGAATCCTGCGAGGCCATCACCTCAGAAGCCCATATGCACCAAAAGTCGGCATTCGTTATGATGGTTTGTGGGTTCTCATAGCCTTTCCTACGGCTCCTACTCGCTAATAAGGCGCCAGGTATACGATACGCCGATATAGTCAATGGTTTAATGAAGTCAGCGACCGGCACCATATGATGCTCACTTTGGAAAGAGTTGAGGATCAGAAACCAATAGAGGATATCTTGCATATACCCCGTCCATCCGAGATGGACGACTGGGAGCTCTATGAGAAATATGAGGGCGAGGCGATCAAAAAGCACAAGGGGAACAAGGCCCTTCTCGACTAGAAGTTAGAAATGGCACAAGAGGAAGTCGACCGGGAGGAATATCAGAGGTCGCATGACTTCCGAAACTCGTTGGGTTATCAGTTCAAGAAAGCAGGACTTTATTGATATGAGGTGAAGCATGATATGATGGGACGTATGGCTACGCTGCATCGATTGGCTTGCAAGACTAGTTCATAGCATTAATGGTAACGTTTAATTAGAGGCCACTGACATTGTCAGTTCTATTATTACCTAGTTTGGAAGTGTTGATATGACTTGGTTGGGTGCCTCAACTGAGGGAGGGGTACCGTGTCGACACAACGCAATACAGGTAGGAAATCTTCCAAGGGTTCACCTATGGCGGGGCATGCCATCCAACCCACCGCCACCACAGCTGTGGTCCCTTGTTCCTCTTACATGACATCCTCATAAACAACATGGGCAAAAACGACAAGAAAGGTGCCGACAAGGGAGGCAAGGGCAAGGCAGACAAGGGCAAAGATGCAAAAGACTCTGGCGGCAAATCCAAAGGTGCTCAGAGCATCAACGTCCGTCACATTCTGGTGAGTTTCACACAAGCGTTCACCAATTGAAATACTGACAGAGGGGTACATAGTGCGAGAAACACGCCAAGAAGGAGGAGGCTCTGGCAAAGTTGAACGACGGCCTCAAGTTCGATGAGGTCGCAAGGGAGTACTCAGAAGACAAGGCCAGGCAAGGTGGTTCACTGGGATGGAAGACCAAGGGCAGCTTGGACCCCAAGTTTGAAGAGGTGGCTTTTGCTCTTGAGCCCAGCACAACGGCCAGTCCAAAATTTGTAGAGTGCAAGACGGAGTTTGGATACCATATCATTATGGTAAGTTTACAGCTTCTTGGACAAATTTTGACCCGAGATTAACATTATGGGAGGTCGAGGGACGGAAGTAGATGGCACAGCATAGTCACGTCAAACCTGCATGACAATTACAACAGAAGCACAAGAGACAAGTTGAGAATCTAATTTGATGCCCAATTTTTTTTTTATTCCTCTCAGATGCAATATGGCTATGAGATACGAGGCCTAAACCGTTTTAGATGCCAACCGAAGTGGCTAGAGTACAAGCGAAAAGTCGTGTCGAGCGGCCTCGAAACAAAGTCAAGTCCGCACCTCTAATCCTCTCCCTTCACATCCTACACCGTTTAAAGGCCCTTACTGCTCGGTCTGGAAGTAGTTGAGGAGGATAGATCGCTCCTGAGACTCCTCACCCCAGTCCTTGACGACGACGCAAGAGCAGTTGACGACCTTGCGGGCGTTACCCTCACGGTCAAGAACGCCTATAGGTATTCGTTAGTACACCAATCCAGACCAAAGTAGATTCCATCGGGCAAAACGTACAGAGACCGGCCCACTCGCCGAGCTGCTTTCCGTCGGGGATCTGGATCAAGGGGATGTTGTGCTCATTGCAGAGAGCGACAACAAGCTTCTTGTAGGCCTCCTCCTCGCAGTTCTCGTTCAAGACACACATGTGTGCCTGTCGGCGATCGAGGGCCTTGGAAGCCTCACGGAGACCACGAGCGAGACCGTCGTGCATGAGAGAGAGCTTCAGGACACCCTTGAGAGCGTCGAGAATGGACATCTGGCCCTTGGGGGCATCGCCGGAAACCTCAACAACATCGGCGACCTCGGGGGTGTTGTCTTCTACGTCCGACTGTCACGAGAAAATGTTAGCCGACATTTTCGATTTTTGGTGCTTCCCCCACCATCGCGAATTGAGCATCCGTTTGAGGTTGCAGTTGCAAGCCTCAACAGCGCAATTGACGACAAGAGGCGGCAAGACATCAAAAACTCACCATCTTGGATAATCTTTTCTTGTCGGGCGATCCTCGAAGATTTCTATGTGTATCAAGGAAAAGTTGGAAGGGGGGTAGAGTCGTGATCTGGGAAATGTCTTCGTTTAGTTCCACGTTGATTTGCCGAAATCTAAACGACCGAGTGCGCAGACCCTTAGGGCAAGTGCACGGACCCACTCATTCACGCACTACACCTCTTTTTTCTCTTTCTTTCTCATCCGCGTTCCTTTACTTTGCAGTCTTCATCAATCGACCAAGTCAATCTTCGAGGTATGTATACTACGAAACTGGCTCGCAGCGATTCGAATCCAGAAGGATGATGCTATTCACCGTGGCAAAGGAGAGCAATCGAGGGCGTCGTTTTACGTGAGCCGATCTTTCAACAATGGCCGGGTTTTATTCACGGCTGGCGACAGTTCCTTGATACGCTTCTCCTTTTCAGCACTGGGCGGCAGAACCCTCGCGATCGATCGTTGAGGGCACTCTCCTCGCTCATGAGCCTTGGAAAGGCTAACAACTATATTTCATGGCAGATACCTCATTTCCCGTCCCGACTTGAGAATCTCCTCAAAACTCCGCCAAAATGGTCCGCACTTCCGTCCTCCACGATGCGCTCAACGCCATCAACAACGCCGAGAAGGCTGGCAAGCGCCAGGTCCTGATCCGACCTTCTTCCAAGGTCATTATCAAGTTCCTCCAGGTCATGCAGCGCCACGGTATGTCTCGGAATTTTTATTCCTTTAATTTTTTGTATCTTCTTCGTTGGCCTCCATCATTCGACATGACAACATTTGGCAGTGGTTCTTCTTCACCATGATCCAATTACCATGAGTCGTCGACAACTCTCGATCTCCTTATTCGGCATGATAACTAGGGCGACGGTCGATACTGCACCACGACCCAGCCCCTATAAGTTGCCGATAGATTCAAACTCGGAGATCTTACACGTTTTTCGGATTCTTTATACCCATGATGTCTAACGTTTAGTCTCTCGAAACATTACTGACTCAATCATCAGGATACATTGGAGAGTTCGAGGAGGTCGATGACCACCGATCCGGCAAGATCGTTGTACAGCTCAACGGCCGCCTCAACAAGACCGGTGTCATCTCCCCTCGCTACAACGTCCGCCTCTCCGAGCTCGAGAAGTGGGTTGTCAAGCTGCTCCCTGCCCGTCAGTTCGGCTATGTCATCCTCACCACCTCTGCCGGCATCATGGACCACGAGGAGGCCCGACGCAAGCACGTTTCTGGCAAGATCATTGGCTTCTTCTACTAAATGGGACGGGATACCAATCAAAAAGTGATTTTTACAAACAAAACAGGGCATTCTCGGCGTTGAGGCAGGATGATGATGACAATGACCGATGCGATTAATAGCAATGTCGCTTATCGCACACGCGAGCACAAGAATTGAACCTATACGAGATGCTCAGACTCAAGACTCCCTATGAAGTGAAAGTAAAGACAAACGTGTTCATGCTCCTTCCCGACGTGGTACCCATTTCGGGTGGTACAATCCGCATATCAGATTGCTCTGGCTGTGGCTTCAGTAATCGAACCTATTGCATATGAATTCTATAAGTGACAAGAGACGTGCCTTTGTAACGCCGTTTGATAATTCGATATTGATTTTCACTGGGAAACTGTTGTCTAAATTTTACTTGGCATGGTGATGCAATAAGTCGTTGTGCCAGCAACGTCCCTGCTGAGCTATTGTTTTCTTTTTGGACGGTTAGCCAATGAAAATGATGCAGCCAAAACCAATCCACTACTTTGTCTCAAGGTCAATCTGCCGCTTCGCGCTGAGACGGACATCATGACCGGTCGTGAGTTCATGGCTACCAGTCTTTGTAATTGATTTTCCTTAGCAGATACTTTCGTATCACCGAGCCGATGAATTTTTTCAACATACTTCTTACCATGTTGATTTAGTTTTGTGTTTGATCCAGAAGCCAACTATAAACATGATCCCTCTCTTATCGTTTCGCGCCTCTCAGCGGCGTCAACTCTTATCCATCACTGCTCTTACATTATTTTGTTTCTGCGCGTATAGTCTCTTGAGAATATCACCAAAACACACAAGAGAAATCCAAATTCAAACTCAAACTCAAACACCCCTAGAGCCATCAACAACCCCAGGATCAGCGCCACAAGATGAATATCTTGTTCAAGGAAGCGCCGAACCAAGAAAGGTTCCCACTCCAGGAATGCATCCTATAGGATATCTTACAAGGAATGCTCAGGAGGAGTTTGGAAAAATCAAGGCTCGACAGTCCAAGACGCTTGAGGAGGCTGTTCAGGAGTACCGTCGTCGATATGGTATTCCACCGCCACCCCTTTTCGACGAGTGGTTTCGATTTGCAAAAGATAACGACGTCAAATTGATAGACGAGTTCGACACGATTCACGACCTGATCACTCCATTCTGGGGACTAAAACCCAAGACTATCCGGGCTCGAGCCAGAGAGGCATTGGGTTTTGACAACGGGTTGATTGGGGTATCTATTCGAGACCACAAGATCACTTATATCCAAAATGGCGTTGAATGGCAGCAAAATGCCACGAAGAGGATGATGGGCAAATTTCTCAAGTACCTTCCAGATATGGACCTGGCCTTCAACTTTCACGACGAGTCCCGCGTTATTCTTTCGCACGAGGACCTAACGAGGTTAGTGAAAATGGCCAAAGAGCAGAACATGCCCGCAGCGTTGGCGAAATCACAACTCGCCAACGACTTCACTCAAACGAACTCAGAGTTATATGATGGGAAGTCTTTCGACGAGATAAGTCTCACACGGTTCAACTCTTTTGCCCATCAATCAACCTGGTCTCATTCTCGCCTATCATGTCCGCCAGATACTCCAGCTCGATGTCTCGAGGAGGAAGAGGCTGTGGACTATAGAAACAGGTACGGCATGAGTGATCTTGGATTTGTTTACAACACGACCGCCATGTCAGACATCTGCCTATCGCCCAGCCTCAAATCTAACTTTGGCTTCTTCGGTGGACCCAACACATATAGAATTGTCCAGGATTTGTTTCCCATATTCTCCCAGTCTAAGATTTCTTCTTACAGCGACCTTGTATACCCGTCTCCCTGGGACTGGGCCGGCATGGTAGAATACGATGAGGAGATGGACATGGAGTGGGTTAGGAAGGAGAGCAAGCTATACTGGCGCGGCTCGACCACTGGAGGCTACAGCCGGAACGGCCGTTGGAGACATCAGCACCGTCAACGTCTTGTACAGAAACTTAATGCGCGCGATCAGGCTCATATTCTCACTAAGCAAGGCGACCCTTCCTGGGCGACCAGCGAAGTTCCGCGCGGCGACTACAGCGAGATGATCGATGTGCATTTCTCTCACATTGGACAATGTGACCAAGGCGACTGCGAGGCGCAACGAGCTTTTTTCAATGTCACCGAGGCCGTAGATCAGCAAGATGCTTGGTCCTATAAATATCTCCTCGATATGGATGGAAACGCCTTTTCCGGTCGCTTCACTGCCTTCCTTCGCAGTCGCAGCCTAACATTCAAACTCGCGGTGTTCCGCGAGTGGCACGCTGAGTGGCTCAAGCCGTGGGCACATTATGTGCCTCTAAGTATCCAGGGAGATGACTGGCTTGAGACAGTTCGGTTCTTTGAGAGCGAGGAAGCTGGTCGTGAAGAAGGCGAGCGTATTGCGGCTGCTAGTCGAGAGTGGGCGAACCAGGCTCTTCGTCAGGTTGACATGGAAGCATGGTTTTTCCGCCTCATGCTTGAGTAAGTGCTATTGTCTCGCATAGTTTGGTCATTTTCATGCTGGTGCTAACGGGATACAGATATGCTCGAGTGATAGATGATAAGAGAGAAGTAATTGGTTATGATCGCAGTAGCGCCAATTTGAAGCTGCCAAAGGTTGAGAGTTGATGAATGAATGATTAGACTGAGTGAATGACATATACGCATAGGGGATCGGAGCATAGCAAAAGGCACTTATACCACGGGAAACGGCATCAAGATTTATAATACCGACACAGGAACTGGTATTTCAAATGAGTGGGAGAATCATGCGTGTGTATATTATTTTGAATATGGGATAATTTTATTACGCCTCAGATCTATGATTAAAAATTGCAAACTGTACGCCACGATGCCCCCGTTCGCCAAATACATGCCATTTCTGTCCTCGCAACTCTCAATTATCTCGAGGCATATGTCGCACAAAGGACATATCCTTTTGTTCTCTCTTCCTCTAGAGTACACCGCTTTCCTCTGAGCTAGATGCATCGCGCTCAACTACCGTTTACTCCTCGTCTTCTCCTTCTGCATCATGCTCTTCAGAGGCTGACCTCGAGCGACGGCCTGCTGGACTGCTAACCCGATGATGTTCTCCTTCTTCCTCGCCTTCAGCATCCTGGCCCTCGTGGTGCTCCTCCTCATTCCCTTCTTCCTCATCGGCCTGTCCCGTGCCAAGGGGGTGATCGCGATGTTGCTTGATCATCTCACGAATATCCTCTCTTGGGTCTTCGACGGTGACGTCGAGCTGGTCAACAACTTGCTCCTCATCGGTAATACCAATGTTTCGCGCAATGTTCTTTGTTCGCTGGGGTCGAATTACAGATTTCTGCATAACAGGATAGTAGTATACGGCCTTCTGGTTGGGATAGAAAGTGTCCTCATTGTAAGCCAGGAGAACCTCTGCGTCGAACTTGGTCTCATGGTCGTAATTGGTCTCCTGAGCTGTCTCATACGCTCTGAGCCGGTTGTATTGGAAGCATCCACCGTTGACAGAGTCATGAGTGTAGAGTTCGTCCTCGTTGTGGTCGGCATCCTCAACATCGAACTTGCGACGGAAACGATCCCCCACGTCAGGAGTTGCCGCCAAATAATAGTCAAAATTCATCCAGTTCTGAGGCTTGGGGTTGTTTTCAGGATCTTGCTCGTGAGCTGCCACAGCTGCCTCATACGCTTCTTCTTCCTCGGCTGTCCGATCAATGGGCCGGAACAAACCACTGAGAAGACGTCTGTCATAATCCTTGGTGCTGACCACAGGGTTCTGGTGGAATTTGATCGTAACGTACGCGCCCGAGTCGGGGAAAGCCTCGAGATCTGGGATGAAAGGTGACACATCGACAACCTTGAGATTTCTCTTGCTTGGGTGTTTGGCACGTTTGGGGTCTTTGAATTCGTGCTCAGCAATGTCGAAGCCCTTGTCAATCTTTCGCTTAATGACGTGAGGAGCATCGGCTGCAGGCTCCGGGATGCGTCGATTCTTGTTGGCCTTAGTGAGTAGAGCACGAGGTGCAGCACCGTCTTGTCGCTTTGTGACCGTGGAAGATATGTATTCTGTCCGGCGAAGGAAAGAAACATTGGCTTCTGCGACCTTGTGTTTTCCCAGAGCGGCGATGGGTCTTAGAAGGGGTCGATCGTGAGGATGAAGAGCAGGAGGATGAGGAGGAGCCTGAATAGCTGGGAGATCGTCAGCTTTGTGAGGTCAAAACACGATAAATAGTCAACCTACATCGTTCATCGCCATCAAAAACACCAGGCATGCCGACCAAGTCAAGGGGCATTCCCAGTTCAGCATCCGCCTCAATATTCAGCGGCTGCTCCCTCGCAAGGCGCGAAGCAAAGCCTGGTGTCGTATATTGACCGCTAGCAAGGCCAGTATTGGGTATGTCGAGCAGCTTAGGAGGATGGGGTGGTGGAGGGAGCGCATTGGAGAATCGGATGCGTGCGATGAAGTCCTGGTGAACCATGCGCTCGCCTGTGCGAGGAGCTGAGGATGACATGATGGTCGAATTGGCAAGGAGCGCCGAAGGAGACGTTGGTGAGGGTGTGAAGTCGTGATGTATCTGAAGGGTGTTGGCGCGCGATTCTTTTGTTCAGTTTGGCTTTATGGAGAAGCTTAAGCGCGGGCACGGCTGAGTTTCGAGGTCAAAGATATCCGAGAATTGCGGCGCGAGGCTGGCCTTGTCCAAGCTCCACGTTTGGCGTAGCCACTAAGACTTCCTCATGAAACTTACTCCAAATACCTAAACAGCAATTAAACAAAGAAACAGAATAATAACTCAGAGAAAGGTTTTCGGGCAATATAAACATACTTAACATGTTTTCACCTTAAGTATTGTTTATAAATAATGCCAAAATTAACCTGCACGAAGCTTTATACTGAAGAGCTCGGTCATTCTTTTGATTCATATGATTGTCATTTTCATTAAAAAGTTCATCTGCTCTGTTTGTCATGGCCCCAGATCCGTCCAAGTCTATAGCTAAGGTCCGTTTGTGTCACACAAACCCAGTTCCTTTCTTTATCGCCAAACCCCCATGTGAGTTGTCACCAGTCAATTTCCCCTCGTAATTGAAATACACGCGTCGGAACACGCATCGCATTATTGTGCAGCTTGATAAAGCTGGCCGTCATGTTTATACAACGCACGCGGGCACTCGTTCAGCGGAGATGGCCGCTGTGCTGAAGAAAAGTATCCCCAAAAGTCGCGTCTGTTTACGAGCTGTTCTTGGCGTAGTTCTTCTTACCGACAGTAAAGGGTACGTAGCGGTACTTGATCATGTGCTGAATTTGCTTACGCACTAGAAACAATCAATATACGGAATTGTGTGTGTATGTCATATGGAACTTACTAGTCAGGAAGAAGAGGATGAACCAGTACATGACCAGAACGGGCCAGAAAACTGGCACGTTAAAGATCTCGAACCAACTGCAGAAGAAGCTGATGATGATAGCTCGGGTGGCCCAGTACCAGAACTTGAACTCAGGAAGTCGGCGAATGAAGGGCTTGAACTCCTCGTCCTGCTTGGTGGGAAGGGTGCCCACAGAGCCGTCCTCCATCTCGTTGTCGGCCTCTTCGTTGGAGGGGTCGAACTTGGGCTGCAGGAAAGCCAGGAACAGGTTTAGAAGATAGATTCCGAGCGCATAGGCAACTGCGTAGTTGTAAGTAAGATGATCCGGGTGGGTGATTTGCAGGTTCGAGCCTACCGATATACCAGCCCTGCGCAAGAAGGATTCGAAGAAAGAAGAGGAGGAGGCAGACAACAGTGCCGACCCATCGGTAGAGGACGAAAGGGGTCGACTGGTCCAGCAAAGCTTGGTATTTCTAATCCGTCGTCAGAAGAGTCGCAATGCATAACAGTCTATTTCGAGAGACATACTCGCTGAAGCCTCGAGGTATGGACGCTGACAGCCTCGAAAGGGGTCTGCTCAGGCTCTGGCGCATTCATCTTGGAAAGAGGATCGGTCGACCGTTGTCAATCGGGATATATGACGGGGAGGAGGCGCAAATTATTCAAATAGAATAATCGAGTGTAATTGTGCGGAACAAGGACTACGATGTCGTGAGAAAAGTCGAAATCGACAGGAAGAAAAAAAAAGAAGTGATGGCGAATTTGCGATTGGGGGGTCAGGACTTCCAACTTTGGACTTTTGGCGATGCAGCCACGTAAGGTTTGTTAAGCTCTTGGTACCTAGGCAAGACTAATCAATTCCCCGGTCCTTTACCGGACAAAGGAGAACTTGATGAACCGTTGACAGGCAGTTTGTTTGGTAGCCTCCCTGAAACTGACAGTTAGCCTATGATCTTATTGGTGATTCAGCCGGAATACTGCTGAGCGATCTGAGAAGAGCCCCTTGACCCCACATGCGAATGAGGCGCAGTCTTTAATTATCTATTACCGCGTCGCGTCGAGTTGCTTACCCCTGTAAGAAGCTCACGCCGTATGTATTCAGTGTACAGAGTACGGAGTAGAGATCCAACTATACATTACTTATCTACCTACTCTGAAGGTAGGCACAGTTTAATTTACCAGCTCATGGCTACCTGGATGACAACATTCTATTCATAAAGCTGCGATTTATGCTCTATTCTAGGCAGATACCGAAGGCAATGCTCTTCCGGTTATTCCTCTACCATTAGCGAACAAGAACTTGCAGGGTGTGGCTTGGCCACTACCTCTGCTGCATCATCAATAGATTATTTGTGAAAGAGATTATCAACAAGTCGAGTTGAAGGAGTTCCCATCTTAACCTGGAGTTGTCAAGGTGATTAGTTGAACCTCTCACGTGACGTTCAACACAAATCTGGTTGTCGGCTTTGCCATGGGTATGGGCGGCCCATGTTATCCTCGGCTCTGTTGCGTCACTGGGGAAGCTTAAGCTCCCCGGTTATCAAATACAAGTCCAATACTTACTTATTATAGCTCCTCATTGATCAAATTCTTAACTTATACAATAGTAACCGTACCAACTCCTTCAGTTGTGGAACCAACAGATAACGTTTTTACATCACAATATTGATCGTTGACTATCTTTCTCATCATTTCCATTCTCTAGTATCACAATGAACACTTTCCGGTGCATGAGACCAGTGGCAGCTCGGGTGGCCTTCCAAAGGTCTACTCTTCCTCGCGTTGCTCGAGCTTACAGCTCGACGACTTATGAGTATATCCAAGTTTCTCAACCCAAGCCCGGTGTTGGACAAGGTACGAATGATACTGAAACAATGCAATCCCTTGGTTTGGTTTATCGAACAGTATCTAACGATGATTAGTTACCTTGAACCGTCCTAAGGCCCTCAACGCCCTATGCACGCCTCTTATCAAAGAGCTCAACCAGGCTCTTCTTGAATTTAATGTGGCCGACGATACGTCAGTCATTATTTTAACCGGCTCCCAAAAGGCGTTTGCAGCTGGTGCTGATATCAAGGAGATGGCCCCGCTTACCTTCGCCGAAGCTTACACCAAGTCCTTCATCGAGTCCTGGTCAGACCTCACCACTCAGGTGAAAAAGCCAATCATCGCTGCAGTTTCGGGGCATGCCCTTGGTGGAGGCTGCGAGCTCGCCATGATGTGTGATCTCATCTATTGTACTGAGAATGCGAACTTCGGCCAACCCGAGATCAAGCTCGGGACTGTTCCTGGAGCTGGTGGCAGCCAGCGCCTTACTCGTGCCATCGGCAAGTCAAAGGCAATGGAACTCATTCTGACCGGAAAGTCACTTTCTGGTGTCGATGCAGAGAAATGGGGACTCGCTGCCAGGGTGTTTCCCACGTATGAGGCTCTGATGGAGGAGACGCTCAAGACAGCCGAGACAATTGCTGGCTACTCCAAGGTGGCTGTTCAAGCCGCCAAGGAGGTTGTCAACAAGAGCCAGGATCTGGCCCTACGTGATGGTGTCGAGTATGAGCGGCGAGTCTTCCACAGCTTGTTTGGTAGCCAAGATCAGAAGATTGGCATGAAGGCGTTCGCAGAAAAGAAGAAGGCTGAGTGGAGTCACTCATAAGCGCTATTTGGAATTTAGGGATGTGCCTTGACGGCGTTTATATAAAAAATATGAATGCAAGACCCATTGCAGATATGAAAACCGCCACGACGTCCATCTGTTTACTAACTCAAGTGTGGGGTTGAGATAGTTGTTCACAGGTACAGGTATCAGTTGCATGGCTGGCCGTAAGAAAATGGATATCAAACATCTACTGTATGAAACATACTTAAACCGACTATATCCAAGAGAAAGAAAAAAGTAGAAAAAATATTCGTAAATTAACCTAGGGTTGCAATGCAAGAGAGGTTCGAGGCGACTTGTGAGATGATGCAACAATCCATGTCTTAAAACACCCTGCAAGCACCTATACATGGATGTTCGTCTTCACTTGCAGAGTCGCTCTTCCCGTTTTTATGGTATGCTGTGGCCCAACAGCCAACACATCTCTAAATACAACCTGTACCAAAAACCGTGTGTTGTCGTGAACAGCTATTTCTGGTTATCCCTGGCAGAGAGTCTTGACGCCCAGGCCGACCCCGCCACCCACTCACACCTATGGAGGTTAGTAGGTACCTAAGGTTACTACTAACTTAGTACCTACTAAGGCATAGGGATAGTTGGTACAATCACGTGCCAAAAGTCTGGAATCACCCCGCTCGACCCCCGCTTTCTCACCAAGGTAGCTCAACCATCTCATCAACTTTAACACGCAGTATCTCGATGAAAAATGGCTTCTGAAGAGCGCTCTTTTGGCTCAGAAATAAGCGGAAATCGCCAATTTAATCATGAATTTACTCCGGTCCAAAGAGCTGCAATAATGGCGGAGTTACGGGCCGGCAAATCTCAACGTACAGTTGCAGCTAACTTCAACACCACGCAAGGTACAATATCGAAGACCAAAAAACGCTGGGAAGAAGAGGAAATACTGCAATCTAGGGCACGAAAAGGGCGTCCTAAGAAACTTACGGCGCTGCAGATTGTAAGAATTAATTCATTTATTAATCGGCATCGTGAGATCACTTGGAATGACGTTCTTCTTGAGCTTGGTTTAGATGTCTCAATCCGTACCTTAAAACGACGTCTACAGAGCTATTGGCGCCGTAAATGGCGGTCAAAAAGACGGATTAAACTATCAGAAGAAGATGCAAAAGCCAGGCTTAAGCACTGTGAGTTTTGGCTCCATCATCTTGACGATTATATACAGGTAAGTCAGTTAAAAGTGAAGCTATTACCACTGACTTTGCCGTACAGATTTGCTTCAGTGACGAAGTTACTGTACAGAATGCACCGAACAACCCCGACGGCTGGGTCTTTCGCCGACCTAATGAGAGATATAGGAAGGACCTAGTTAACATTCAGTCACACGGAAAGGCTTGTCAGTCGGTCATGTTCTGGGGAGCCATTGCTGGAACTAATAGGTCATATATTATCCCTATGATAAGGGATCCGGCGGCCAAAAAAGGAGGTTATTCCAGCTGGTCATACAGGAAGGCTCTTACAGAAGGTCTCCTCCCTTTCCTCGATGAATTTGAGCTATTTCAGCAAGACAACGCCCGTGTGCATATCGCCAAAGCTACAATAGATTGGTTGCTTTTACACGGAATTATTCCAATTAATTGGCCGGCACATTCCCCTGATTTAAACCCAATTGAACATATCTGGAAGGCTTTAAAAGCTAAATTACGAAGGATTCATCCAGAATATATCAAATTAGGCAAAAGCGAGGCTCACAGGAAATTGCTGATTAAATGGATCCAAGAAGCGTGGGAGGCCTTGCCGGACCACCTGATTTTGAAGCTCACGAAGTCTGCCCAAAACAGGCTTCGCGCTTGTATGCGCGCGCGTGGTTGGTATACAAAGTATTGATCTCCTGATTCAGGGCTTTAAAATGATATATAAATGAAGCTATCACGATAATTCCCTCTATTTCAATTGCAATGTGAAGTCCGGCGGTGAGATCGAGGGTGCTGTTGGGGGTGCGGGGTGATTCCAGACTTTTGGCCTGACATTTTAGTAGCTGGCGTATTGGATGGATCGTAGCTTTCCTAGCCAACAACCCAACATCACCCTTTACCTTCAATCAACATATTCTCTTCGGCACAACCTTGTTTCTTCACGCGCATACTATTTTCATCCCAATCATGGGCCGGGATTGATCAAGTATCATGAATGGAGCCCACGAACGCTGGCTTGGACTTGGAAAAGGAGCTGACGTGCTCTGTAAATCTCCCCGCCTTTTTGACTCCAAAGTCGATGGCTGCCAACTGCTAACCTTGTCTGTAGATCTGCACGGAGCTCCTATACCAACCTTTGACTCTTCTTGATTGCCTTCACACGTTTTGCGGTGCCTGTCTGAAGGAATGGTTTACTTTCCAGGCTGCGACGGCCGAGCGGGCGCCAAACCCGCCTGCTCCTGGTACAAACATTTTTACATGCCCGTCATGTCGAGCTGCTGTACGGACGACCCAACATAATGCGACCGTCGTCACTCTCTTGGATATGTTTATAGCAGCAAGCCCTGGCAAGGATCGTTCAGCAGCAGAGAAGGAAGAGATGGCAAGGAAGTATAAACCTGGCGACCAAGTCCTCCCGACGATAAATACACATCGAACGGCGGATGAGCGGCGCATCGACGCTGAAGACAGAAGGTTGGTGGAGGAGGTTCGAGAACTAAGTTTACAAGAGGCGGGAGTATCTTCGGGGCCACCAAGGACGCGGCGGAGACGTGAGAGTCGATCTGCGGACGACAGAAGAAGGACAAGCAGAGACAGGGAAAGGGACCGAGGCAGAGATAGAAGCGTCGATAGCCGCCATCAGCGACGAGGAAGCCGTCGCCCACGAGCTGATGAGGGAGGTCGGCATAGCTCTGATCAACTCCATGTCGAAGGCGAGCGACGACGTCGACGAAGCGAGTCGAGGCAGCGCCAGATTGAGCACCAGTCATCGATTCGATCACTAATCAGCTCGGGAGATATGAGTGAGAGGGATATCGAACGAGAAATAGAGTCATTTGCCAGACAGATCCAGGAAGAAGGTCTCCTCGACGGGCTCGATTTGGACAACATCGATTTGAGTCGCGACGACGAGCTCAGCAGGAGGATCACTGAGGCATACCGACGTCGGCAGAGGGATCGAACACGCCAAGAAGCGAGGAGGAACAATGGAAATAACTATCCCCCGTTGACACGATATGCCGAGAATGCGGCAGCTGGGGACCCTCGCATGTTGGCCCCAGAAGGAGGTCGACCAAGAGAAAGATCTCGACCACATTCTCGGTCTGCGAGCGCTGCAAGTGCTACCAGTGCTGCGAGTCAGACAGAGGAACGGAGTCGTCCGCCAACATCTACGAACTTAGCAAACTTAGAGGTCCAGGAGCCAATCCGAAGGCCTAGGAGACGGACTGCTAGCGGAGGTCGAAGCTCTACCACTCCAGTATTTCCGACCACTGCTGAACCCAGGCCTGCTGCTCGGTCCTCTACGGACCTGGGATCGAGACCCCAGGCTTCTGATATAACGCAGTCCCGACCTAGCTTTAGCGAGGGACGCAGCACGAGCACACCCATCCATACCGTACCGTTTCCCAACCCAACAGAAGCGGCTTCATTCAGCAACAATACCGGGAATATGTCGTTTGCCAGTCGTCAAGGAACCTCTCAAAGTGCATCGGTCCCTCCTCTATTCTCCCATCATGATGCAGCAGCCGGCCGGGCAAACAGACCTCGTCCGGTTGATCTTGCTATTGTTCATCAGACTGTGACCAGCCCGATTAGTAGTCCCACCGTCTCAGGACACCAGAGGACCAGGTCACAGCTCTACCCTGAACCTTCAGTCAGCTGCTCACGATGCAACAAGCAGCACATCGAATATGAGCTCCATTACAATTGCTCCATTTGCGCCAATGGACAATGGAATGTATGCCTCAACTGTTATCGGGCTGGCAAAGGCTGTCATCACTGGTTTGGGTTCGGCCATGGTGCTTTTTCCAAATGGGAAAAGATCCGCCAGCAGAAAGGGGATGCTTCACTTCCACAGCCACATACACTGACAGCTCTCCGTTACCGTCCTCCCCGCTCATCTCCTGGCGGGGCAGACGGACGAAAAACACTGACAGCGGACGATCCTCGACATCGGTTAGAAAGCGGTACTTTCTGTGCTAAATGCTCCGCTTGGACGAACGAGTGTTATTGGCGGTGCGACATATGTAACGAGGGCGACTGGGGCTTTTGCAACGACTGTGTGAATCAGGGAAGATCATGCACACATCCCTTACTTCCAATGGCTCACGAAGCCACCCAGTCTAACCAACACAGGCCTGGAAGTCCTCCTAGATCACCTGGTCGACCCACGGCAGCAACAATATTTAAGGGCCCTAACGCATCCAGCATCAAACCATTCGAATACTTGTCATTCACCACAAGATGCGACTTGTGTCAGGAGCCCATCCAACCGAATCAAGCACGATATCACTGCTATCAGTGTACAAGCTCCTTGGTATCAGATGCTGCACCAGGTGATTACGATATATGTTCTTCATGTTATGGGAACTTGATCGTACAAAGACAGATCAGCCCTGAAAACGGCCATTCAGGTTGGAGGAGATGCCTTAACGGGCATAGAATGGTAGTCATCGCATTTACGGATGGGAAGAGTGGGCGATGGAGATATATAGCCCAGGACTTGGTGGGAGGCCAAGGATTAAAGCCAGAGGCAGCTGAAAAGGCAGAACACCGCGAGAAAGGACTTCAGAAATGGGTTTGGCACGAAAATGGTCAAGATTTAGCCCGGCTTGTCACCAAAGACGTGTCAGAAACGGCGCCGAGCGAGAGCGGTTTCGCAAAGAGCTTGCCACCTGATGGCGGAGTCGGACTGAAGGCGACTGCGAGGTTTGGATGGTACCCCAGACCGGGAGCGGACGACGAACTTCTCTTTCCAAAGGGAGCGGAGATCAAAGAGATCGAGGATGTGAACGGAGAATGGTTCTTTGGAGCATATATGGGTACTCGGGGCTTGTTCCCAGCGCCATATGTGCGGTTAGAACAGGATGCCTAAAATTGCAAGAGCTGGCGACGCCGTGATGGACACGCGAGAATCTAATACTTATTTATATAATGGCTGCGTTAGTGATTTGTATTTGTTGGTATCCAGGCTTGAAGCCGTATGGAAGTCGGTGCGGGACTTGGTCATCCAACACCGACAGCCCGGGATTGCGCCATTGCCGATTGCGGCCCCACCATCCAAATACATTTCCCTTTGATCTCTTCTATAAGCTCAACTTATTCCTGTTGTGGGACACCCCGACTTTTGTGACTGTCAATTGGTTTGGTCAAGATCGCGACACTTCACACATTAAATCATGTTCCGTCCCAGCGTCAGGCGGCTTGCAGCTGCCGCGGCCAAAGCTGCGGCAGCTCCCAGCTCTCATACCCTCAATGTGTCTCGAGCTCAAGGTGTCTCGAGAGGTTTGACAGGAGGTGCGCCTATCATCAATGTAATCCCGGTCCTTGAAAGGGAATCTGACCTATAATAGCTATTGGAAATACCCCTCTCATCCGTCTGAACCACCTCTCCGAGGAGACTGGCTGTGAGATCCTCGGCAAGGCAGAGTTCATGAATCCTGGTGGTTCCGTCAAGGACCGCGCAGCGCTGTACGTTGTTAAGGACGCCGAGGAGCGCGGTCTCCTCAAACCTGGAGGCACTGTTGTCGAAGGGACCGCAGGAAACACCGGTATCGGCCTCGCTCACGTCTGTCGTTCGCGCGGCTATAAGCTCGTTATATACATGCCAAACACCCAGTCTCAGGGCAAGATCGATCTTTTGCGGCTCCTCGGCGCTGAGGTCTACCCGGTCCCTGCTGTCGCGTTCGATAATCCCGAGAACTACAACCATCAGGCCCGTCGACACGCTGAGCGACTCGACAACGCCGTTTGGACGAACCAATTCGACAACACAGCCAATCGCCGTGCGCATATCGAGACGACGGGCCCTGAGATCTGGGCGCAGACAGATGGAAAGATTGACGCTTTCACATGCGCCACTGGAACTGCTGGTACCCTAGCCGGCATTACAAGGTATCTGAAGGACGTCTCTGATGGCCGGGTCAAGAGTTTCCTTGCCGACCCTCCAGGCAGTGTGCTTCATTCTTATGTATCCTCTGGCGGCAAGCTTACCGAGCGCACGGGTTCCAGTATCACCGAGGGTATTGGACAAGGTCGCATCACCGACAATCTCCAGCCTGATATTGGCCTGGTAGACGGTTCGCTGCACATCTCAGACGAGAAGAGCATTGAAATGGTCTACCGATGCTTAGATGAGGAGGGGTTGTACCTCGGTGCCAGCTCCTCTCTCAACGTTGTAGCTGCCAAGGAGGTTGCTGAGAAGCTGGGCAAAGGTCATACTGTCGTCACTGTCCTCTGCGACGGTGCTTACAGATACGCTGATCGACTGTTCTCGCGCAAGTGGTTGACAGACAAGAAGCTTCTGGGAGCTATTCCCAAGCACCTGGAGAAGTACATCGTTTTGCCTTAGAGGCATCCCATATAAAAAGAATCTCGTTGATACATATATAGTACATGATAATTCCCCCGCTATCCGTGACAGATCGTCCTCATGTAGACTCCGGGTCTTCTCAAAGTGCATGAATATTTTCGACTAGTTATCCTCTACGTCGTTCCTAGGGCGGGGCGCAGCAGGCAAATGTTGTTTCCAGCTGGGCTGTCGGCCTGTGACTCTCTCATACGCCATGTCCCAGCCAAAAGAGTTCTTATCGGGACTCATCATAACAAAATCTTCGATGTGTTTTTCCATAAGATCGTGGATAGGCTGCAGGTCTTTGGCATCTTCACCGATGATCTCCTGTGCTAGTTCTATCGCCCTTATGTTCTCGGTAAGAGTCAAAATGTAGTTGAAAGGAGAAACGTGTTGCCTTTCGGGTACGTAGTTATCGCTGTTGGGCTTGACTCGGCTGTTGATAGGATTCAGGTAGGGTGAGCTTGTTAAGTCATCGGATTCTCGTTCAGCCCATGCGCTGGTGATAAACTCAACATTGTCTCGAAGCTCTCGGATCAAATCATCCACTGGAGCTCCGGCTGCCTGCTGCTCCTTGACTGCAGATGCTTGGGAGAAGAGAATCATACCCCGGATAACGGGGTTCATATGAGGCTGACGGCGAGGGGGTGTGTTCTTAGCAAGGTGCTCAGGGCGCTGAATGATATCCCAGACCATTTTATTCCACTTCAGAGCTTGTTGCGTCTCGCTCTCCTCTCCTTTCGGGGATATGATCTTGCGGTTAATAGATGCCAACAGCAGGATGACAGTGCAGTCGCGCTGTAGACTTAGTCCGGTCTTTTCAACTTGCTGGGCGCATTCAATGACGACATACGGCTGCCCATGATGGCCTGCACGTCGAGTCACGGCGTCGGCATGCCAGCGTTTGAGTTTAATTCCAGCTTTCTTATAGCCAGCAAGCAGCGTGCTTATGTTATCCCATTCCTCCTTGGTTTTCATGAGCTTTGTTGCCTCTGCAAAAGCCTTCATCGAGTTTGGGACATCGTGGAATCGATCAATGGTCTTGAAAGTGTGCTCGAGCCCATCGACTTCGATGGTGACGGGATTTCGCTGGATGTAGTCGCTCTTGTCAGGGTTGAAGACAAGCTTCCTCGCTTTCTCGGGTAGGTGGGCAGGGAGAATGATCTTCTCTTGAATTTCTGTGAGAATTTCATTCAACTGGGGATTTTTGGTCTCGGCGAACACCGCACTAAAACCTTGTCGATTGTCAACTTCCTGTATTATAAGTGTTGCACTTTTTTTTTTACTTCACTTACTGCGTGCAGGAGATATACTGAAGCGTCTGTACTGGATAGCAGGCAGTGCAAGCGATGCCCGTAGGTTGGCCACAGGCCTCAAGCCCGAAATTAAAGATCTGTTCAGCATTGTGCTGACTGTCTCACAGTGCTGTGATAACTTTTGAGGTTTCAAGGCTTGGGCAACTCCTAGGTAGCTAGTTTCATAGAAAGGTATTATGCATTCCATGGAAAAAGGTACCGGATGAACTGTCGGCCGAGCCAATCAGCAACGGGAATTGGAAGCATTGGGAGGAGCTCCAGAAATTCTAGCGCCTGCCTCAACAACCTCAATTACTTGTATAATTCACGACAAGTCAATTTACGATGAACGTCGCCAGCGTGGGACGGCCAGTTGGCTGTCTCAAGTCTGCTCTTAGACGGACAAGACTCCTGAGGACTTTCGAAAGGAGTGTTTCTTCAACAGCCGTTGAGCCTGTGCCCAAGCCGATACCGAACGCCTTCAGCGCTGAACAACGTATGTATCTTTACGATCTGCAATATTGTGAAAACAATATCGCTGACATTTAGACCAGGAGCGGATCTCACGAAGGTTAGCAAATTTCATATCTACCCTCGAGTCCCGAGTATTCGTACCACCCACCCCGATCCCATGCCCGCACTTCTGCAAAAGCAACTCGCGAAACTCGATCCGACTGGCGCACGCACACGACTGTTCTCAAGGGAGCACGCCGACAGCGCTAAGGTTGGCGACGTTCTGATGGTGACGACAAAGGGTGGAGAGCCCTTTGCCGGCGCTTTTCTACAAATCCGACGCCGAGGCCAGGATACAGCGATCCAACTGCGTGGACAGATGATGAAGGTTGGTGTGGAGATGTGGTTCAAGATCTACAGCCCGACTGTGACGGGTATCGATATTATCTGGCGACGGCCCAAGAGGGCACGACGAGCACGCCTCACGTACATGCGGAAGCCCAAGCACGACATGGGTAGTGTGGATCAAATGGTGTTTGCATGGAAGAAGGAGAGATATACTCTACGGTCACGAGCAAATCAGTCTGGAAAACCCTCTGGAAGACAGCATGCCAAGATTCTCGGACAGAAGAAGAAATAGACGAAAGTATGCACGGGATGTGGTTGTATGATATATTGTGTATAAGAACTTATTGAGACATCTATAAATCGTTTGCTCAAATCTGTTTCTATCATGCCAGTAATCTAAAGGAGGAAGTGATGGTCTTCATGATGTTGATGGGTGTATAATAGCATGAGAAACTGTAGCTACGACTTCCAGCGTCAGATCATTTGATTCGATTGTTTATAATTATAGACAGCCAGGTCGCCAACTACATGGCTCTTTGTACAGATTCCCAGCCATTATTGACCATATACTCAAGGCTGTTCATTTTGTCGTTCGTTAAAAGCAGCCTGTTGTTGACGATCTATCTGTTGTACAGGGTATATGTTTCATGGCAACCAAAATCGCAGCCAATCATTAATAGAAGCTGGGGGATTTCCGTCCTATGAAACGTCGTACTTCTCTATTATACGATATCTCATTTATTCGAGTGTCACGATATATGTTCATGCGAGCTTGTTTGAGTGTGGAAGATCGAAACAATCTTCGTCTGATGCTGATTACTTCTGTGAACCTTGTCGTGCTTACCATTTGTTTGAATCTCTACAGGCGCTAGGAGGCGTTCGAACACGATGAGCCCCGGAGAAGACGCGGAGTGGTATGGTCGATAGGACATGAGATTATTCAGAACTGTCCGAGTTCTTCAATTGATGCAAAGCACTAGATATTGTTACCAATTTCTGCTTCAAATTCGGCTGAAGCTGCAACTATCAACTCAACTATAATGTACTAAGCTGGGTCTATGGTTGCATAATACTAGGGTTTCACAGAAGGTTTCACAAGACGCTAGCTAATAAATGTTTACCTGGCCGTTTACTCTGTACACACATTGAAGCTTATTAGTTTGACCTACCTCCAATGATAGGCAGTTGAGACAGCCCAGCGCCATGCATCGGGATTTACAGCCGGTTGATCGACCCCAGCGTTTCGTTCCTCGCGCAGGGTCCACCCTGGTCAAAACTAATGAACTCTCTAAATTCCACGGCTTATGTATTGAGTATCTGAACCCCTCGCCCTCCAAGATAGAAGGAGTCGGCATCACTCAAAGGAATGCTAGTTGTTTCAAATGAACCAGCGAACAAAAAGGAGAAGACAAAAAATTATGTACCAGCTTAGTCCCAAGTCTATTTATACCACGCTGTGCATTGTCTCGAGGATGTATCCAGGGGAAATCCACGGTATGTTCTCATGCGAGGAGGTGTAGGATGCGCTTGGGATCAAACTGATAGAACCCAACGCCCAGGTATAAACCTAACGACCGCCTCACCATTTGGGTGTGCAACTTATTTATAGCTAATTACCTATCTTTGTAATTCCCGTGTGCGGCCATATAAAATTTCAGGTCGAAATTTCTTGCAGGGAACGGATATTCAACATCAATTCAAATCGATAAAACCCCGGTCTATCAACAGCCCATCAACTAGCCGCTCTTAGCAAGCGCTGAAAACCAGCTAAAAATGGACGCTACGAAGGATTCCGCCCAAGCCTTTCAGGGGATGCTTCCACTGCAACCCGGCAACGTGGAGGGCAACGAGAAGTTCCCCAATTTTTGTTTACACGCGGATGCCCAATCTAGCGACGACTGCGACTGCAACCAGCAGCAGCGCTACCAAGAGAACAAAGAAGACTACTACGTCTACCAGACAGATCTCAGCATCAACAACAATTCTAATCAGCATCATCAACATTTCCACAATTCTCCATCTGCTTCAATATCGGCATCATCTCGCTTATCGTACATCTCCACCGTCTCGGCCTCGGCTTCATCTTCATCCTCAAGGATATCTACCGCTTCATTCGAGTCACTTCCTATTACCCCAATTTCCGTATTCGAGGCCTCCCCACACTCTCCTCGCTCTTTGTCCAACAGGCTCTCCTCGCCCGTAACTGGATTCATCGCCCGTCGTCGAACATTCACACAGGATTCTTGTTCGCTCTCATACTCTCCACCATCTTCACCGACCCCGCGCACAAGGCGGGACAAGTCACAACTGCATGCGGCTCGAGTGCAACGGTCAGGCAGCAGAACTACAAATACAACATTTCTTCTAGGTCTTCAGATAGGGAAACAGTCAACCAATTCGCGAAGGTTCCCGCCCAGCGCATCTACTCCTGCAGACGCCCTTGCTGCTGTTGAGCCTCCACATGACCAGAAGTTGACGAGAATGGCTTTTGCAGAGCAGCAAAGATGGGTCACGGTCCAACAAAAGACCTTCACAAAATGGTATTTATGTTTTGAATTCCTGGCCTGCAGTATGCTCACATCCTTTTTCCAGGCTCAACACGAAGATCGAGGCTCGAAACCTTGAGGTTAAAGACCTCGTGAAAGATCTTAGCGATGGTGTAAGTTTACTTTCTGTATAATTTTCCCCTAACTGTCACTGACATCTATGCATAGGTCATGCTGATTCATCTCCTCGAATGTCTTTCACACGAATCGCTCGGCCGTTATGCCTCGAAACCCAAGCTTCGAGTACAAAAATTTGAGAATGCGAACCTGGCACTTGACTTCGTCAAGTCCAGGGGTATTCAAATGACCAACATCGGTGCTGAGGATGTGGTTGATGGTAACCAAAAGATTGTTCTTGGTCTCATCTGGACCTTGATTCTTCGATTTACCATCAGTGACATTAACGAGGAGGGCATGTCAGCAAAGGAGGGTCTCCTGCTGTGGTGTCAACGGAAGACGGCGTGTTACGACGAGGTCGAGGTGCGAGACTTTAGCGCCAGCTGGAACGATGGTTTGGCGTTCTGTGCTCTATTGGATATCCACCGACCCGACCTTATCGACTATGACGCCCTGGACAAGAAGGATCATCGAGGCAACATGCAACTAGCATTCGATATCGCACATAAGGAGATTGGCATCCCTAAGCTGCTTGATGTGGAAGATGTGTGCGACGTTGCCAAGCCCGATGAACGATCTCTGATGACTTATATTGCATATTGGTTCCATGCATTCTCGCAAATGGAAAAGGTCGAGAACGCTGGACGTCGCGTTGAAAAGTTTGTCAACAACATGCAAGGGGCATGGGAGATGCAAAGTGCCTACGAAAGGCGGATGCGGGCGCTCTTACAAGCCATTCAAGAGCAGATCGAGGTGTGGAAGCAGGCTACGTTTGAAGGAACATACGCCGATGCCAAAGCTCAATCAAACCAGTTCTTTGAGTACAAAAAGGGTAAAAAAAGACAATGGGTCGCCGAGAAGAGTGACCTGGCAACGTTGCTCGGAAACATCAAGACCAAATTGGGGACTTATCGCCTACGTCCATACGATCCACCAGCGGAGTTGAGCCTGGATGCTCTCGAGAGGAAGTGGGCAGAGTTAGCATCAAATGAGATGACACGTGCCCAGCTAATAAACGAGACAATCCGAGAGTAAGTCGACTATCCTCAATAGATGCCCCCCCTTCCTTTTCTTCGATTGACATTGTTATAGCATCAAAAACGCCCTCCGCAAATCTTTTGCTGACAAGGCAAATGATTTTGCAATGGCTCTCAATACCATGCAGTTGGCCATCTCTGGCCTTGATGGTGACGTGGAAGACCAACTGCACCATGTAAGGAAGCTGAGTGAGAGCCTTTCTCCCTTAGACCAATACTTGGACAAAATTTCAGAGCTGGATCAGAAGTGCCAAGAGGCCAATATTGAGGAGAACGACTTTACTACCTACACATACGACGAACTGTCATACGAGCTTGGTCTTGTTAAGACTTCGGTGCAGAAGAAACTTGCGTTTTTGGAGAACCAGATGGTAGCGCGAAGCATGACAAACCTGACCCCTATCCAGCTGGAAGAGTTCGAGAGTGTTTTCCGTCACTTCGATCGTGATGACACAAACTCTTTACAGGAACTTGAATTCAGTGCGGCGCTTGCGTCACTGGGGCTTGTGTTCTCAGAGGACGAAATGCACGACTACTTCCTCGAAACATCTGGTGGGCGCGACTATGTAACGTTTGAACAGTTTATCCGGTTCATGGTGGATGTGACAGAAGATCAGAACACGGCAGAACAAGTCTTCCAGTCGTTCCGCGAGGTGGCAGACGGAAAGCCATACGTGACAGAGATGGATTTACGACACAGCTTGGTGCCCGACGAAGTGATTGACCAACTTATCGAGATCATGCCGCCTCACAGTGGGCCAGATATGTCGGAGGACAGAGGAATGCCACAGTACGACTACATCTCCTTCATGGAGAAGCTGATCAACGATCAAAATAACCAGCAAGAGAACCCAGAAGCTACACAACAGAATAGGAGCGACGCTGAGCCACAAAGCCCTCACACAAACGGGGTCTAGGAGAAACAGGGTGAAGACCCATGGCTAGAGATGCACGCATCAGTTCAAATGGAACTGAGTATGAAACTTGGCATCACGAGTCCGAAAAGGAGGGAGGGGTAAAATATGGAGAGAAAACGCTGGCGAGATACAGTATACTTACATGTCCCTTCTTAATGATGCATCGCCTAGTGGCGTTTTACCTTGTGCTGGCGAAGACGGAGGGTGCATTTCACTTACGGTAAATAAATATCCCATTGACTTATACCAGAGCGGGGTTGACTATTTGGTGGGAGCGAATGGATGGCCGATCAGGATAACAACACATTAGGCGTCCAACCCAGCTTTCTTGGGGGCATCGCCGTAGGAATGTGTCTCTTTTTTATTTTCTCCTTTTTAGTTAATACCACCAAGAATCAAAGACTTGATAGACCGAAGATTCTGTTTATTTGTTCGATCTGCTGTACACTCACATCAAGTTGAAAGACCTAACAGTACTTTTGAGACGATCTGTGGGGGCGGAATGGTTTGAGGCTGGGACTTTGGTATCGTGTCATGTCATATCATGTGCGTGGACTTTACAAACTAGGTGCCTACCTAAGAATAACAACTACCTTACCTAAGTACCTATGAAGTGCCAACTTATTGGACTTGTCCGTCGAGAGTGGAGGGGAGGATTTTATTGGACGGAAGATTGTGCATGTTTGGAAGGGTGGGAGGAAGTATACGGCAAAAGTGTGGGTTCACCGACGTTGAGCTGGGTATTTTGATTCGGTGTAGAGTCAACTTCGCCGAATTACATTGACAAAGCGGAATAACTACTTAACATTTGCACATACAAACTTTTGAACCGTTGAGAAAACAAGGTTATAGGTATCAAATACGGCGATGCCGGATGGTGGCGGCAACTGCATCGGCGTCTTCTAGACGGGCGAAGACGATGTCGGACTTTATTCAGTTAGATATAGCCGGCCGGATTGTGTGAGAGGGATGAAAGGTGGGCTCCGCAGTTTCTTAGCCTTGCGCAATAGATAAAAAGTTACTGGGGCGATATGGACTACGGCTTCAGTTTCTCCTCCTCTCTTATATTTCTGCCTCTAGATAGACAATTGGGATCCCGGACTCAAGATCTGCACGGTCAATTCGATCCAGAGTCGAATTTCCCAGCATGTCGTGTCGTTCACAGCTCTTCCGTGCCTTGAGAGCACCCGCCTCCTGCTCCGGTAGCCGGAGGACTGTTTCTCTAAGGACCAACATCCTCGAGAGAAGCCTTGCCCACTCAAGAACGCCCGCCCGATGCATCGCGACTACAGCCCCGAGGCTCATCTCCCAAACTCGGGCACAGCAAAGCAAGCTGACATCCGAGACGTACCCGCAACTCGAGCGCGACGCCCGGTTCGCCCAGGTGACCCCCGAGCACGTTGCGAGGTTCCGTGAGATCTTGGGTAACAACCCCTCGGCCATTATTGACGGAATCACGGGCGGCGGAGCGGGCGTCGACGCGGCCGACTTTGAAACGTACAATGAGGACTGGATGCACAAGTACAAGGGCCAGTCGAAGTTGGTGCTGCGTCCAGGCACCACCGACGAAGTTAGCGGCATCCTCAAGTACTGCAATGAACAGCGTTTGGCTGTTGTACCCCAGGGAGGAAACACGGGCCTTGTGGGAGGCTCCATTCCCGTTTTCGACGAGATCGTCATTAGTATGGCTCGCATGAACGAGATTCGTTCATTCGACGAAGTCAGTGGTTCACTTGTTATTGACGCCGGCTGTGTGCTCGAGACTGTCGACTCATACCTTGCCCAAAAGGGTTATATCTTTCCTCTCGACCTCGGCGCCAAGGGCTCGTGCCACGTCGGTGGAAACGTCGCCACAAATGCTGGCGGTCTGCGATTGCTCCGTTATGGGAGCTTGCATGGCACCGTCCTCGGTGTTGAGGCTGTTCTGCCTAATGGTACCGTCATCAATGACCTGTGTACCCTGCGAAAGAACAACACCGGCTACGATGTGAAGCAGCTCTTCATTGGTGCAGAGGGAACTTTGGGAATTATTACAAAGATCGCTATTCAATGTCCCCAGCGATCTCCCGCTGTTAACGTTGCTGTGTTTGGCATAGAGTCGTATGATAAAGCTCAGCTTGCCTTCCGTGAGGCTAAGAAGCAGCTATCAGAAATTCTATCTGCATTTGAGCTAATGGACGGCCGCAGCCAGAGAATCGTTTCAGAGGTCAAGGGCCAGGAGCATCCCCTCGAAGGAGAATACCCTTTCTACTGCCTGATTGAGACGAGTGGTTCCAACGGCGAGCATGACTACGCAAAGCTAGAGACCTTCCTTGAGGATGTCATGACCCGAGAAGTTATTGCCGACGGTGTCGTCGCCCAGGACGAGACGCAGCTTCGCAACCTGTGGGGCTGGCGTGAGGGCATCACCGAGTGCCTTGGTCACTGGGGCGGCACCTACAAGTACGATATCTCTATTCCCCTCGACGAGATGTATACCATTGTTGAAGATACCAAGGCTCGTCTGATTGATCTGGGTCTTCTGGGTGACACGTCTGACCACCCGGTTGTTGACGTACTTGGCTATGGCCATATGGGCGATTCCAATCTGCACCTCAACATTCCGGTGCGTCGTTACGATCCTGCAGTTGAGAAGGCCCTGGAGCCTTGGGTATACGAATGGATTCAGAAGCGTAGTGGTAGTATCAGTGCTGAGCATGGTTTGGGAATTGCGAAAAAGAAGTTTATCGGTTACAGCCGAGACGACACAACGATTGGTCTGATGAAGCAGATCAAGAATCTCTTTGATCCCGTGAGTTTGATCCCCTCGCCCCGTCCATCTTTCAAGCTTGGGTAAACCCCCAGCCATCGAACGCTGCGTTGTGGAACCCTATTTTCACCTCAACCCTCTGTTACAATTCCCCGGCATTAGGGCTGACATCTGACCCAGAATGGCATCATGAACCCCTACAAGTATATTTGATACCCCGGTCTCTTGGGCTCGTACCCGAGTGACAGCATATGTGACCCCCCTTCCCTTCATTGGGGTATGCTGCAGCGTCATTCGTACTGCTCAGTAATTCTAGCTGTGGCTGGGCCAAACGACCTCGATAGCCCCGCTGACCTAAGCGAGCGCGAATGAGCAAAAACTTGAATAATGAGGCCCAAAGCGTTGTATAAGCAAAAGTGCTGTGCACATTGCGGTTATGGCTGTTTTGTGTATAGCCATCTGAAAAAACAGCCATGACCGTCAAGAACCCAACTACGTATGCATACATACACAGACATGCTTAGATAAGGTCGATAGCCGATTTGGATAGCGTTGGTGGTAGTCAATCAATCCACAGGGCGGAACTATCTCCGTCATCTTGCGAAACGTGCAGGTCACTGCTTATTTTCAGCCATCACATTATCAGGTAAATTAATGCCTAATTATTCGCAAGACGCAAGTCAACACGACTGGGAGTCAGAAACATGACTCGGCCGGTTAATGTTGACACTTCGTAATGAGTTGGTTGTGTCTCATTGCATCTCAAAGGCCTCCTGCCTGTGCCCATGCCCATGCCCATGCCCATGCCCATGCCCACGTCCTCGTCATTTGGAATCTGTCAAACAGGAGTAACGGAGCTGCCCTCCACTCCGTGTTGTTTATCAAATAGCCAGCTTCAGCTCTTAAACTTGATAGCCAACGAGGAGCCAATGCCGCCCTTCCTCACACACCTCCCTGTCAGCCTTATGGGGCGGACGCTGCAGCTTCTCCACAAGAAGCCGATGCGCTAGGCCAAAAGTTCCCTGTAAGTGAAGACTTGCTCGTTCGCATATTCCTATCCCAGTCCAAAGTCCCTGTCGTGGGTCCCTTACCGTTGACGTCGCCGGTCCCAATCGATTCCAATTGGATTGTTTCGCCATACCTAGCATGTGCCGAGCCATGGCCCTTGAGAGCTTTACACCCGGTGGATGTTGTGAGCGGCCGTCGCCAACTAGGTCAGGTCGAACGAGAGCTCTTGACACTCCTTATTCGTCGTACATGGTGGCCCTCATTACCGCGATGAAACTTCACCAGGTGATTACCTTGAAAGGAGCCATCTTTACATCTCCGCGTCGAGGTGGCTCTAATGACTGTGTGCAAGATGGACTTCCGTGACGTGTGGGGTGATAGACAGTTGACAGGATGCCTCATTGCAACAGATGCCGGTGACAGTTTAGGTGCAGCATCGCAGACGGAGTAGCCGAAATCCTGGCCATCCCATAGTTCTTTCGTTATAATAGAAGCTGCCCCGAACACAACTTGTCAAGATGACATCCTGCAACTCATCCTCCTTATCAAGATAAATATGGTTGGCGTCCCTGGGAAATACAAAGGCTGCGAAACTTGCCGGCGTAGAAGAGTCAAGGTAAGTCTCTATCATCTCATCGTAACTCTGCCATCCAAGCTCACATTCTCGAACAGTGCAGCAATGAGAGGCCCTACTGCCAGAAGTGTATATCGAGTGGAAGGCAATGTGAAGGTTATGAACGCGAACGAGTCTTCATCACCGGGACGCCGCAGAACAAAGGCAGAGTAGCCTCGCATCCGAAGAAAAGCTCATCCTCCAAGAAGGACAGCACGCCTTCGTACGAGGAACCTCCCAGAACGCTCGATATCACGCCAGTCCATCCTCTCACCTCAGCCTGGGACGATCACACACTTGTGTCAAGCCAAGGAGTGGAGTATTCGGTTCTCGTCTCAGCTTTGCACACCAGGCTTCCATACACTCTTCCAGATCATTCAGCTGATGACTCCATACCCTTTCGCATTACGTTCCCGCCATATACACCGACAGACTTACAGTCATTACTGGGCGAAGGAGACTTTGGTGTAAGAGCACAATGCTTAGCACGTTTACCGAGCGTATATGAGCAAGATGACTCGGCACAAAGTTACTGCATCTTCTTCTTCGAGGTTTGTGCAATGCCTCTACTGATTCCAAATGACTGCTGACACTTAGCTAGCATGAAACAACATTTGCGTTTGGCGAATCAGGGTCTCAACAGATGAGACGAATGGGGCCGGCCTATTTTAGTCACTTTCCCAATCATCATTTCTTTGTGCGGGTGTATCGACCTCTAGCTGTAAGTAGCGTTCAACGGTTCATGGTTGTTTCGTTCTGCTGAGTGCAAGATAGACCGGCTTCGCTCTCCTGAGGCGACAAGATACGTTTTTATCCTCTCCAGATTGGAAGACTGTCCCCTGGCAGAGACATCCGAAGTCTCTCCTGGACCATCTCCTAGACCTTGTTCTTCTGCTGCCAGCCATCTTTTCTCAAGTTGATCAGATTGTTCCGTCAGAACCAACCCTCCATCGACGGCACAGCGCTCAGCAGCTTCTCCGGGATTGCCTTTCCCTCGAGAGACATCTTGATGCTTGGTTTCAAATGGCCAACCGTCCCAGTTTTGAACATCCAGTGGCCTACTGGACTGAGGAGCTTATCAGTCCAGGAGGTCTTATTCCTTTCACAAATTCGTACGCTTTCAGGGACGCAAACACCGGACTTGCCTTCCTATATTACTGGATGACACAAATCCTCTTTCACCAATGCATTGAAAGCCTGCACCGAGCCATCTACCAGCCAGTCATCGACGCTTACCCAAATATGTGGCCTGACTTGCCATTCGACTTGCAGATCGATCTCAATCGATATCAGCATGGGCGCATGTTTGCAGCAGATATCTGCCGTGGACTCGATTCAGTCTTGCATGACACTGTTCAACCTGATATGCTGATTATGCCGATGGCCGTGGCGATGGATTTGTACAGAGATATTAATTCGGTTTCGCAGGATGGCCTCATGGAGATCATGTGGATCGACAACTTTCGATCGCGGCTCATTGAGAAAGGCCAACATGTTGCCGGTGTTTTACAGAGTCAAACATGGTCCGAAGTAGCGACTTTCTAACCTCGGGGACAATTGACATGTCCCTTATTCAGGAACAATAGTCATGCGTTTACCTTGTACCCCTTCTCCTATTTTCTTTGCCTCACGAGAAATGACAATTCCATTCTTTTCATTCGTCAACAACCAGCTTCGTACACAGTTGAAGTAGGGAGTCGAGAGACATATATAGACTGCGAGACTGCAAAACTGAATTAATGGGGCTATGATAGTTAATTTCAGTATACAAGCACTAAGCGGAGTATATGAAACCAAGATGCGATCAATTGTTTCCAGGGGCCGATGGTTGTTTGCACGGATTTGAAGTCTATATAAGCACGTAGAAGAGAGCCAGCAGGAAGGAGAGGTCCGTGCCCATTATGCGGAACACGCAACGGTGTTTTTCCGGCCCGTTGCCCGCTAACTGGGGAGCTACAGCTCTCAGCCTTCCGTAGGTACCAGGCAGGCTGCCGTTCTGACGAAGCTGAGCACCCCAATACATCAACGTCAACACTCCTTGAGCCTCGCAACAACTCCACGATTCGCCTTCATACACCAAAAAAGCACACTGTATACTCCCGAACACAGCGATTTCGCAACAACTCTTCTTTAATTCTGCACCATGGCATCCGGCTACGACAGAGCTCTGTCGGGTGAGTTCACACAACGGGCCTGTGTTCAATGATATATCCATCGCTAACAATAAGTGTAGTATTCAGGTCAGTACCATAACAACACTCACGACAAGCTTCCTAACATCTGAAAAGTCCCGACGGCCACGTTTTCCAGGTCGAATATGCCGGCGAAGCTGTCAAGCGAGGTAGATATCAGGTTTTTGGTTAACAGCTTTGTTACGGTGGCTTATACCTTCAATAGGAACTTGTGCTGTCGGTGTCAAGGGTGCCGATGTTGTTGTGCTAGGATGTGAGAAGCGCTCCGCCATGAAGTTGCAAGATACTCGCATCACCCCTTCCAAAATCCAGCTCCTCGATCACCACGTCGCCCTCGCCTTCGCTGGCCTAAATGCGGATGCTCGTATCCTCGTCGACAAGGCTCGATTAGAGGCACAGTCCCATCGTTTGTCAGTCGAAGACCCTGTTACTATCGACTACATTACCAAATATGTCGCTGGCGTCCAGCAACGGTACACACAGGCTGGTGGTGTCCGACCATTTGGCATTAGCACTCTGATTGTTGGCTTCGATAACGGCAGCGATGTCCCTCGGCTGTACCAGACTGAGCCCTCCGGCATCTACTCTGCCTGGTGCGTTATTCAAAATGATAAAAATATTTGGCGAATTTTCGAAACTAATGATCTAACAGGAAGGCAAACGCTATCGGTCGTTCAAGCAAGACTGTTCGCGAGTTCCTCGAGCGAAACTACAAGGAGGACATGGACCGAGAGGCTACCATCCGGCTTGCCATCAAGTCGCTGCTCGAGGTTGTTCAAACCGGAGCCAAGAACATCGAGATTTCTCTCATGGCACCTGGCGCCACCATCGAAACACTACCTACGTCCGAGATTGAAGGCTACGTCAAGGAAATTGAGCAGGAGAAGCAGGAAGAAGCTGCCAAGAAGAAGACGGGACGGACCCCCGGAACCGGCAGTGCTGCCATCCTAACCCGATCTCAGGATGACTCCGCTGCGGAATAGAGAGGCGTATGGGAAGAGTTTACATAGACAAGAGCACGAGTCTCTAAAGTCGGGACCCAGTGCCATTGTATTAACACAACTAATGACGCACGCATTCTCTCAGAACGTATCCCCGTGGAAGTGACAAATCGCTATGTATCCTGAACGCCGTGACTTTCCTCTTTTTATCTGATCTTGTTCTGGATTATCCCAGCTTATCGGCTTCCTCTGTCGGGTCAAAGATGGACCTGAGTCCCTTTGTCTTTTGCCTGTCGTCCTTGAGCATCTTATTGTCCATTCGTACGTCGTCGCTCTCAATTGAAAGAGCTGCCTGAGGGGTCTTTGCGTCGATAACAAAGTGGTTGTCGCAATGAGGGCAAAACTCGTCGGCCTCCTCGAACTCCTTCACATCCTTTCTGAAGCACTTTCTGCACTTCTTGCACGCAAAAATCATCTCGAAGCTTTCCTTAAGAGGGTGTGACTCCTGTTCGCTGTGGCATTCGACACAGTCGAACCATTTTCGACCTGTAGTTAAAGTTAGTTAGTAAGGTGAGCAGGAAACAACTTGAAGTCGCCAAGACTGGCTTCAATAAACTTTCGACGTACAACAAGGCGACCGAACGGAAACTTGGGCGTTGAGAATGTGTTTGCTAGACGTTGATTAGTCGCAGGATAATGAATGGAATCGTGGCATACCATACCACATGGTAGCAAATAATAAACAATCTCCGTGGTTTGCAATATGGTTTGCGCCGTTGGAAGGAGTGTTCACAACTGAATTGTGGTGTCTGAGAATAGTTACAGGTTGAGTTCAGATGAATGTCGGTAGAGTTTTGGTGGGGTGTATTAATCAGGCTTTCGGATGCACTTTACGGCCCCTGATCACAAGCCACAGGCGCTAGAAGATTACCTACTAGAGCAGGCAGGCACTTCAGCAGATGGACAGTGACCCACTTAAGTACATTGGTTAGTCATCATCATTCAGTGACGCTCTTAGCAGCGCTTGTTCACATCCCATATGTCCTTCACGTTCTCCTTTCCTTCATCAGCATTTATACGACCACCGCCAACCACGCCCTGATTGTCCGGAAACTCGATAAATATGCCGCCTAAGAGGAAAGCAGGTGCTGCCGTCCAGGGCGGGGCAAAAGTGGGAAGGTCTTCGCGCATGTCAACACCTGGAGCTGCAACGCCACGAACGATCGATAGCAATGAGGACATGCCGGATGAGGAGGAGGGGCCCGTCGACGAGGCCTTGGAACGTGATTTGAACAAGAATATAGACATCTTTTCCTTGGATCGCTATCAGAAGAGACATGCGATTCGGGATCCCCTACCACACATCTTTGGCGACCGTGATTTCTCATACCTGGTCTTGAAGAAAGATCATCAGAACCGACCTCTCTGGATAGACCCTCAGAAAGGCCGCATCATTCTAGAGAGTTTTAATCCACTCGCGGAGCAGGCTCAGGATTTCCTCATCACTATTTCTGAACCCTTGTCTCGACCGACTTTCATGCACGAATACGCTCTTACAACACACAGCCTGTACGCTGCCGTCTCTGTTGGGTTGTCGCCAGAGGACATCATCAATACACTAGATCGATTTCTTAAGACACCTCTGCCAGATGAGATTCGAAATTTCATTACAAGTTGTACTCAGAGTTACGGCAAGGTGAAGCTGGTTCTCAAGAATACAAAGTACTACGTCGAAAGTCCTGATCCAAACATGCTCCAGACTCTCCTCAAGAACCCCAAAATTGGTCCCCTACGCGTCCAAGGAACGGAAGAGATCACAACATCAGTGGCGCCTAAGATTGGCGGCCTTGTCATTCCCGGAACACAGAATGCCGCCGGAGTAAAGCAGGCCAATGGTCTCAGCCAAGCAGGCGAACAAGGCAAAGATGGACAACCCGTCCAGGAGGGCGAAGTCTATGCCACGCTCAACGAAGAGGACGACGAGGACCAGGAAGTGACGCATTCTTTTGAAATTGCAGACAAGGATGTCGAAACGGTACAGAAAGAATGCCTGAATCTAGGATACCCAGTTCTAGAGGAGTATGACTTTCGGAGAGATGAAGCCAACGCAAATTTGGATATCGATCTGAAGCCTGGTACTCAGATTCGGCCTTATCAGGAAAAAAGCTTGAGTAAGATGTTTGGCAACGGCCGAGCCAAGAGTGGACTAATCGTCCTGCCCTGTGGTGCTGGAAAGACGCTTGTGGGTATCACAGCAGCCTGTACTATCAAGAAAGGTGTCATTGTCCTATGCACGAGTTCAATGTCCGTCGTACAATGGAGGAATGAGTTTTTGAAGTGGTCCAACATCAATCCCGATGACATTGTTGCCTTCACATCCGATTCCAAGAACAATGTCTTCACTGGGAGCACTGGTATCATCGTCACAACCTATGCAATGGTCACACAATCGCGGGCCCGATCTTACGATGCAGAGAAGATGATGAAGTTCTTGACAGGCCGAGAATGGGGCCTGATGCTGCTGGACGAGGTGCATGTTGTGCCCGCCAACATCTTCCGAAAAGTCACGTCTTCGATCAAGACTCATTCGAAGCTTGGTCTCACAGCAACACTCCTCAGAGAAGACGACAAGATTTCTGATTTGAATTTTCTTATTGGACCAAAGCTATTTGAAGCCAATTGGATGGAGCTTTCAAAGCAAGGACACATTGCTAGAGTTCAGTGTGCAGAAGTATGGTGCCCAATGCCTACAGAGTTCTACGACCAGTACCTCAAAGCACCAAGCCGGAAGAAGGGCTTGCTTTATATCATGAACCCTCGGAAGTTTCAGGCTTGTCAGTATCTCATTAATTACCACGAATCAAGAGGAGACAAGATTATAGTATTTTCGGATAACGTGTATGCGCTCAAAGCATATGCGCTGAAGCTTCAAAAAGCGTTCATCTACGGCGGCACTGGTCAAGCAGAACGTCTGCAAGTGTTGGAGAACTTTCAGCACAACCCGAATGTCAACACGCTCTTTTTATCAAAGATTGGAGACACGTCCCTCGATTTGCCCGAGGCTACCTGCCTCATCCAAATTTCATCGCACTACGGTTCACGTCGCCAGGAAGCGCAGCGTTTAGGACGAATTCTTCGGGCCAAGAGACGTAATGACGAGGGCTTCAATGCCTTTTTCTACTCTCTGGTGTCAAAAGACACGCAAGAAATGTATTTTTCTTCCAAACGTCAAGCTTTCCTTGTCGATCAGGGATATGCTTTCAAGGTCATTACACAATTAGCAAACATCGAGAAGACACCCGGACTAGCATTCGCAGATGTGTCGGAGCGGCGTGAACTGTTGCAGAAGGTTCTTGTGGAGAATGAGAGCATGGAGGAGGATGACCCAAACGACGACATGTTCCATCAGGGTACTATGGGGCGCAAGAAAAAGAAGGGAGCTCGACGAACAGCGGGAACTCTCGGCGAGCTCAGTGGTGGCCAGGACATGGCGTATATCGAGCAGAATAAGAAGTTATCGGCAAAGCGGAAGAAGGGGGACAGCAATGCCTTCTTCAAGAAGATTGGACGCGAGAATGCCAGGCGAGCAGCAGCACAGTAATCGAAAGAGAGTTGGAATCGGCACAATGGAGGTGGAGGTACATTGGATGAGCCAAAGAATGATAAGCCAGGGGATCGGAATCACGGGTAAAAACAAGATGTCGTATGTATAAGAATATGCAGCCGCGGAACGCATAATAATGCTTTTGGGGCGCAAGGACGGGGAAGATTCGGCGTTCAGGAAAAAACACAACACGGCCATAGCCGATCACATTGCACACACTAGGTATTCAATTAGATTTCTGACAGTAGGCAAGGGATGACTCATTGGAGTGAATTGACTGACTACACGTAGATTCAGACTATGGCAGTGCATGAGGTGAAAGATCCAGGTGACATGGGAATGTATGGCAAGATAAGAAGACTGGCCAACAGGCAGAATCCAGCCTAATCAGATCTCGTAAACGGATTAGGCATCACAGGGTGACATGCATCACACCACATATCAATGTGTGACACGGCTTCCAAATATGATGCCATGTGAAGGATGGTTTACGAAAGGTAGTGAGCCAAAGGCCACATACGATCTCACCAACGACCATTATCCACAGATACCTGCAGTAGCAAGTATTTTTTAGAGTCAGAGCTACGAGGTCCCAGGTAGGGGGGTTCTTTAAACTAGTGCCGCCTTAGTTTCCGGGGAGAAAAGCTTGGCAGTACTAGGGGTTGGATATCTGTTCCTGGTTGCAACCTCACACGAAGAATTGGTGATTCTTATTCTGACTGCACTCTGTCATGTATTTTGGTGTTGGGATGTTTCCCAATTAGTACCGTCCTGATTTGACGGTGTAAAGTGGGTGTGGCATGGTGCAGTCTAGATTTACAACTTGCTCATATCTCATTTGCATGACCTGCTTGAAAAGAGGCTGCATGATAGGCATTGACCTGTTCGTACGTAGTGTCCATCCTCATGGAATTTAGGTTAAATTAAAGGTTTCATTCTTCCGGAAACCCCATTGATTGTTGCGCAGCACCCTCGTATACGCATGCAGAGGTCTTTGTCTCAGCCACGCGAGTGTTCAGTAGCTCGCGAACGGCGGTATCGGGCAGTGGTCTGTGGACATGCGATTAAAGAGCGGCGACATCACATTGTTGGAGGAGTTCATCCCAGGGAGGTGTCGCAAGGGCGGAGCAGTAGTTATGAGAGGATATGTATCGCATTGGAATATGGTGACAACAGCATAATTATGTGGTACTGAACAGATGGGAGACTTCCCATCTCCTCGGCTTTGGTGGTAACCAATGGATCACGATCGATAGCTCGTCACACCTTTTCGCCTAGTCTCATGAGAAACGGCCCTGATATTTGAGGCAGGGTCTGAGTGCCAGTCAAGGATAATAGCTCGATTGCAGTATGGGCAATGCCCCCTAACTACAGATAGGTGGCCTACCTATACTGGTTTTGACTGACTTTGTCCACAATCATCGAGTCCAAACCCCCTTCCACTTGTCCCTTTGTTTGGCTCGGGCAAAGCACGTGTCAGTGGTTTCACCATGTACATATGTAGAACCATCTCTCAGATCTCCGAATTTTCTTGGCTTCCATGGAATTGGAGATTGCTTTGGGGGGACGTGCCATTGGCCCGATAAAAGTGCAACACACAGACAGCAGACAAGGACAGGCTTTTATCACCCGCAGGCGAAGCTCACGCCCGCAGGGAACTTGAAAGAATCCCTCTGGGTACAAAGAAATTTGAGATCTTCAATCAGCGCAGGAAACTATCTGATCCAATCAGTGAATTACCCAGTTTACGTTGAGCTGTTATTAATATTCCTGCCGTTAGAATTGAGGTCCCAGGTTACCTAGATTGTGCCGCGTTCAATGCTTCGCCGGGCCCCAAGTCGCGGTGACGCTGGCCTTGTTACAAGGATATTCGAGTGATGCGTGTGGTGGTGTGAACATGATGATCGTCAGTAGCCAGGGGGGGAAGGTATTTAGTACTTACTATGTAGTATTGTCTGTCGACCTCATCAATGATCTAGAAAAATATAAGACTGACATCATTAGTGCTTCACTTGATCATATGAGATGTTAGAGGAACAATACCCAACCGTCGCGGGATCAGCGGGCGTTTTCACGGTTTCCGCCACCTTTTCCGCTCCGCTATCCGTAAACAGACGGGCGCTCTGAATAAAGAGTTTTTGTACGGAGTACATATTCTTCGTAGCTTTTCACCCACTGATGCGTACTGGTTTCCGCACTGCTCCGCCGTCTCTCTCCAGCCTGCTCATACATATGTGTTTATTAAGTGCCCTAGTACCGATGACTGGAGCCAACAAACTCGGCTTCAGGATGGAGCCACTAATGTAAAGACCAGACGGGAGGACGCCTACCGGTGCCGGGGAACATGTCCCGCGCGGTGGAATCCTCAGTCTGTCTGTAGGTTTCTCGTCGTCGCCGTGTCCCCATCTGCAAGCATCTGGGCTTCCAACAATCCCTGTCCTGGCTCAAGCCCTGCCAATGCCGCGTGTGTGCTCTGCTGTGCCTGGATCGTTTATGGACCCGGTATCTCGGTCCATGGCTTGGCTCACCTCACATCCATGATCCAAGTTTGTTGAATCTGCTGTCTTCTGAACCCCCCCTGCCATGTACTCCGTACTGTAACATTGAGTTTTTTTCGTTTCTTTTCTTTTTCCGTGTGTAATGGAAGAGCCAAGGGACGGGAGTATTGCATGCATGGATGGTTATGGCTGATCAATTACGACATGGATATCTGGGCCCCTTGAAATCATCAACAGGTCCCTCGTGGTTGGATCGCGAACTCCGAGTCGCCGCCGTCTGTCTTTGTTTTCCTCGGTTGCTGCTGTTGTTGCCGTAGTAGTGCAGTGCATTGATAAAAGTATTACTTTTCGTGTCCGTTTCCTTGAATCCCAGGTAGCGCGTTGGTAATGTCAGGGGCTTTTCCCACTATCTTTCTTCCATTTCCGCTGCTAGGGCTACTTTCATGGTTCTTTTTATTGCATTGCCTCCTTCCTTATCTCTAGAAAATTTCCTGACACCCTAGCGCCTACCTTATAGTACCTGTACACTTCGGTGCTATCCATACCTACCTTAGGTGCCTGCCTACCTACTGTATTGAAAAGTCCTTCTTCTGCCCAATTTAATGTCTGCCTCTTCCAACTTCATCCCCACAATCTATTGAAAGGATTCGATCAAACCAATATGCTTCTTTATCTACAACTTCAACAATTCGGGTCTCCAATTCCGAGAATGGTTAGCTAGTCCAGGTTGTTTCTGACCAAAGTCTAGCCCAGGTCGCACCCTGTTTTCTTGACATCAAAATTATCTGGCCACTGGCAGTGCCCCAAAGACTCACTCCGCACCACGTCGCCGGACCATTCCTATTTCTTATACTCGACGCATTGCAAGAAAACCTTGCTCTTTCTGTGTTGAGTGGGAGTGGTGTGTAGGAAATCGCCAGTTCAGTTCCCGTGCCCCTCCGCTATTCAGTCTCCAGTCTCCGCCTTCTTACGCCATAACTATAATTGTCCTTAGCCATGGCACAGTCTAGTCCCTAAGCTCAGCGACTAACTTTAACCCAAATAGCCCAGGAAGCCCTCTCTCCCTGTTTCTAGGTTTCTGCCTTCGCATCTTCCTTAACGTCACAAAAGTTACCAACGGACTTCTCTTCTCTTTGGAAGACATGCTCGATGAGACGCGCGCCTCTGTATGGGCGCGGCTCAAAGCTGTCAAGCCGCCGTTTATGTCCAAAAAACCACACTTCAACTTCATTTCCGTTCATTGTAAGTCACATTCATTGGTGTTCGATAACCCCCATGCTTCCGTCTTGAGCGCAACCCCCACGCGATCTCATATACACCTTTTGCTTTCCATCAGGCATCAAATTTCAAATGCCAAGTCTCTGTCTGACCATTGTTCACAGATACATGGATCATTGGCGCAACCTTGCTAGCTTCCGTCATTATATATGGTGCTGGCCGCGGCCAAACGTCCTATGTCGATTCTCTTATGTTCGCCAGCGGAGCCAATACACAAGCTGGACTAAACCCAATCGACGTCAACCTTCTCAACACCTTTCAACAGATTGTCGTTTACCTCTTTACTATAACGTCTAACCCAATCACGCTACATACTTCAGTGGTCTTCCTACGTCTTTACTGGTTCGAGAAGAGGTTTCAAGGGTGGGTTACGGACGCCAGACAGCGCCGTGCTACACTTTCTAAGGCCAAGACTCGTCCACGAAATGAACGCGAAGCTGAAGAAGGAGTCAATGGTCGGCATATTACGGTTGTGCCTTACCAGGGGAGACCTCCACGTATCACGAACGATGGGATACTGCTTGATGGGAATGATGTTATTCAATCTCAGGCGATCGCCGACGATGATGATGATGAAAATCTACCACATAAACCACCACCTGCGAGCAGCGATGAAAGCGACACGGTCTCAGCCGGCCGTTCTAACAGCATAGAGCTAAGTCCTTTGGAGAAACCTGACCAAGGCTTTGGAGATGGCAGGGAAGCGAATGAGGGGCAGAGCAGGTCACAGAATGCGCCGACAGGTATTAAATTTGCTGAAACGGTCAAGAGAAGTGACGGAGTCGACGACGACTTGACCAAATTTCCCCAAAGAAGAAGCCATGCGGAGCATATCGCTATCCTGGAGCGTCAAAGAAACCAGGACAACGAAATTCTAAGGATTCCTGGTCCCCGAGAAACAGAGCGGGGGATGGGACCTCGAAGGCTGGACAATGATGATACCCAGGACGGCGATGATGATAACAACACCATTGCTATGACGAGAACCGTGGAATCGAGGCCAGACCACGCGACACTAGACTCCAGGGCACCAACAGGCCGCAGACCAACCATTGTTATTGCTGAGCCGAAACGTCCCCTCAAACACGAATTGACTGATGATGCCAAAGCCGTTGGCGGCACTCTTAATGCCCTTAGAGTTCGCAAGCCTCGTGTATTCAACCGTGGCCAGAAGGAGGTGCACGATGATAATGAGAGCACTATGGGCCGTGCTTTCCGAACACGCACAATCGACACTATCAAGTCGGCCTTGTCAAACGACCACACGAAGGACATGCCTTACCTCAGTTACACCCCGACTATGGGTCGAAATTCTAACTTTGTGGGCTTGACCCTGGAGCAACGAGAGGAACTTGGCGGTATCGAATATCGATCCCTTAGGACTTTGGCCCTGATTTTACTTTCCTATTTTTGGGGGTTCCAGCTCATTGCTGTAACCTTCCTTTTGCCTTTCATTCTTCATAATGAGAAATACGGGAGAATTGTTGAAGGGAACGCTATTTCAAGAACCTGGTGGGGATTTTGGACAGCCAACTCGGCATTCAACGACTTGGGTCTGACCCTAACCCCTGACAGTATGAACTCTTTCAATACATCGGAGTATGTCATGATGATCATGTGGTTCTTCATTATCATTGGAAACACGGGTTTTCCTGTCATGCTACGTTTTGTCATTTGGGTTCTTGCTCAGATTGTTCCTAAGGGGACCGGCCTGTGGGAAGAACTCAGATTTCTTCTTGACCATCCTCGCCGATGTTTCACCCTCCTATTCCCCTCGAGCGCCAATTGGTGGCTATTTTGGATTCTTGCCGCATTAAATGCCATAGACTTGCTTTTCTTTGTGGTCTTAGATGTATGCAGCTCGTCAGCCCCTCTTGTTTATTACCATGCTAACCTTCGCCAGCTTAACTCAGGCCCAGTCGCTGAACTACCTGTCCATACTCGTATTGCCGATGGTCTATTTCAAGCTGCCTCTACCAGAACTGCAGGCTTCTCATGTTTCAGCCTAAGCGACCTTCACCCTGCCATCCCAGTATTGTACATGATCATGATGTACATTTCGATCTTCCCAATCGCAATCTCCATCCGCCGAACGAACGTCTACGAAGAAAAATCTCTTGGAGTTTACCACAACAAGAAAGATGAAGACGAGGAGGAATCAGCCAGCGCCCTAAACTATGTTGGTACCCATCTGCGACGTCAACTTTCTTTCGACTTGTGGTACGTCTTTGTGGGGTTCTTCCTTCTCGCCATCAGTGAAGGTGAAAGTCTCAAGGCAAAAGACTTCAATTTATTTGATGTTCTTTTCGAAGTTATCAGTGCGTACGGAACTGTGGGTTTGAGTATGGGTGTACCCAACGTCAATGCTTCTCTGTGCTCTCAGTTCACCGTCGTTGGGAAACTTATTATCGTTGCCATGCAAATCCGTGGCCGTCACCGCGGCTTACCTTATGGGTTGGATCGTGCTGTTCTGCTACCTAGTGAGGCACGTTTCCAGAAGGAAGCAGAGGAGAACCAACCAATTCTTGTTCGCACCAGGACAAATGCCTCGATGGGAACCACCTCAGGCATGGAGCCGCCTATCAGTCCCGGTTTACCTGGTCGACGTGGCAGTATGGGCCGTATACGCGAGCGAGCAAATAGTCGCATCATCTCCCAATTTTTATATCCTGGTCCCGTAATCCCCAGCAACGAGATACATGGTCACAAACGCGCAACATCAAACAACTCCAACAACCTGCGGGACTTCCCGCGATTCAATACTGAGCCAGTGTTCGAAGAGGAGAAGGACGACGTTCCTCCTCTTCGAACCATTGAGTCTCACAGTGGTGGTCCTCGCCGCGCAGAGACCAACCCAATGCCCTAAACAACGGGCAACAACCAAAGCTTTGCTTCTATGGGTCATGAGACAGACACGGCCTTATACTTTTGTTAAATGACTTCATTGTCCTTCTCAGAGGGGTATTCTGTTCATGCATCATTTTCACAAATTACATATTTTCCAGACAAAAAAGCGATTTCAAATGTCGAATGGGTTTACGGCGTTCAGCATGAGGGTTTTAAGAACTTGGAGCTTTTGGAAGGCGATTGTCATAGCGCAAGCTTTTGTTTCATGTCGAGCCAAACGAATGTCACAAATTTATGATGGTTCTAGAGGCTGGACCAAGGTGTTTTCATATTCATGGTCTTTTATATAGCATAGCAAGATCCAGACCACACTGGCGTTTCATCTTGTCTGGGGACTTGTATATCATCATGACCTTTGTTAGAGTAGCAGTACCCAATAGAAGGCGATCCCGCCCTAGGTGCAAGCCATTGTCATTCATATCATTCTATGCATCAAGTACAACAATAACTACACTTTCGCTATTCGTACGGCATATCCACTACTCCTACCCAATTACTTCATCCAAGTTAAATTAAGTCTAGAGAATCTATGCATAGGTCTGTATTATATTATGGCCCTTCTCACTTTGTCTCAAAAGCACCAATATCCTTCAATGCGCCAGCCAAACGACGGTAATCTCGCAATAAGTCAAGAACTTCACCCAGCTTAAGCTCCCCAGGAGTCTGTATCTCCATGAAGCGTTTGTTGGGCGGGGCAATTCTAGGAATCTCTTTAGGTGGAAGAGCTGGGGCGATATCGGGGAAAGCCTGGGTGTTTGTTAGCCTTAGTTACTGGTATTCTGGCGTTCATGTCTTGAACATACTGTTCCTAAATCTCCACCGTCGGCGGGCTTCACCGGCTCCTTAGCAGCTGGTGTTGCAGGGGCTGATGGGGTGTTGCGCCCAAATCCACGGATCATACTGATACTGGGAAGTCGAGCCATAGGATTAAAAGAATTGCCCAAGTTGCGCATCTGGTCCAGAACGGCAGGGTTCTGCCCCGGGATTTGGCTGGCTGTCTTGGGCTCGTCAGAAGCGAACAATACTTTCTTTGAAGAGCTCGCACTGCGACCACTTCGAGTACTATCAGCACTGCGGTCGCGGCGACCTCCTATCAGGTTCAGAACCCGTTCTTCGCGCGAGGCTGGGCGCTTCAAGAGATCATTGTCGTCGGGTGCAAGGAGTCTGTTAAGCCCGCTGCTGTCCTCCTCATCGGGGGAGGGCGTGCTGACAAGTTTCCGGGCATCATCTAGAGTCCTTGGTACTGTGATAGACTCTCGGGGGCTATCCTGATGCTCCCTTAACTTTCCTACGAGGAATTTGTAACTATCTCCCAAGCTGTTCGATATGTTTTTTAAGCTCTGGTCAGCCGTGTTAAAGACAGCATCGCTGGCAGCCCCAAATGCCTGCGCAGGCCCGTTTACAAGATCGCTCAGACGACGGTTACGCAACGCCACAGATGCTTTGACATCAGGGGCTGAAAGCTTTGCTCCCTCAGCCTTGGTCTTGCTTGTTTCAGGCACGTTTGCTGATGAGGGCGCTTCTCCTTGCTGGTAAGCGGGAGGGAAAGTTTCGGTCCTTGGGCTTGTGCTCTTTGCTGGACCGGAAAGCTGTTCATCAGCCCTGAGTGTTGTAAGATCCACTGTCTGCAGAAAGCTGATGGCAGCCTCAAGGTTAGTCAAACAGTAAGCAGCCTCACCTGTAAGCTTTGGCTCCCATCGAAAATACTGTATAAAGTGAACATCGCTAATGACATGTAGGTTCTCTGGCGGCAGAGTTATGAGGGTGTAGATAAGCATAGGCATAATCTCATCAGCGGATGCCGAAGGATGGAAATGAGCAAGGGTGTCGACGATACTTCGGTGCGCAGCTTTGAGATGATTCAGCTTGCCCAGTGGATATCGCTTCTGTGTCATCATGGCAATGTCTCGCCTGGCGGGCTCCAGCTTCTCTTTAATATCTTCCACTGTCGGGCCAGCTTTCCCCTCAGATTCATCTATTTCGCCTGTGAGGTCAATGCCTAGGTCAGCAGGCCCAATACCGACCAAGGCCAAGGCGGCAGTCTTGGAGCGTAGTTTGTCATCTTGTGCCTCATCCTGCGTGCTTCGGTGTCTGTAAATCTTGTCGTAGATGCCTTCACATAGTCTACGCTCGACAGCCTCTTCCAGCAGAGACCTCTTGGCTTCAAGAGCCTTCCTTGTTCTCTTACGGCTTGCTAGCTCTTCTGATGTGATCATTTGTTGCTCTGGCTCAGCCTTGGTAAGCGCACTGGCCTTTGATCGAAGTCGACTGGCGGCGGAGGATATTGAAGAGGCGGATGGTGCGGGTGAGACGTCGCGGCTTTGTCTTGAGGCAAGGGCGTTGATATGGGTGTTGATGTTAGCAGAGGCTTGCGTATAAAACTCCTGGAACTTCTGCGATAACCTCTCGATGTTAGGAGGAGTCGGATGGACTTTCGCATTCAGAGACTCGATGAAGCTATTCATACATGATTTAGCATGGCACAGTCAGGATCTACCATTTCTCAGTGTGCATACCTATCCGTCAAGGTTATAAGTTCGATGGGAAGGATGTCTAGCTCAATGGAAGCCCGAGTGGTTTCTATGCCATCGTCTGAATCGCTATGTTCAGCAGTGTCGAAGGCATCAGGAGATGCAGTGCCATCTTTCGCCGAAGTAGCGTTTGCAAAAGTATGGGCTCTTTTGGGGACCTTTAATCGATCGTCGCTGCTAGGAGCGGTTGTTTTAGGAGTGTGCGAGTGAGAAGCAGTGCGGGTGGTGGAGGGACGAGCCGAGGGGCCCTCAGAGGGGTCGCGAGACGCCATGAGTCGTTGGTTCGAGCTATAGACGATCATCATGAGCTTCCACGACGTTCCGGGGATGTTGTAGAGTGTATGGGAAAGGACAAACAAAGGAAGAGGGTACAAATTCGTCGCCTAGGACCTTGTAGTACATACCGCGGGTGTCAATAGCTCGAGTGGGAGGTTCGCATGAACAAATGATGTCGAAGCAACAGACAGCGTGTCTCAAAGAGCCGATGCTGGCTGAGACCGAGACGTAACAGAGTACGGGACAATTGCTCCTTCTGTCCGTGCTGCCACTTGCATTCAATGAGGTACTAATGAAAAAAAAAAAAAAAAAAAAAAAAAAAAAAAAAAAAAAAGAAAGAGGCAAGGCCGATATGGCAGAAACGAATGTCAAGTGGATATCTGTACAATGAAAGAGATGGTGATGGGGGGCTTCTATTACACGCAATACAATGACGATGGATAAAGAAATGATAAGCAAATCATATGAAGATGGCCACCCGTTCTGGGGATTGACATGCAGGAGGAGTGGAGAGCTCAAGAAACTATGCAGCCACATGTCAGCCACTTCCGCCACATATGCGATGTTCACTCGCTTGACTGAGGCAGTCCATCAGTCTATCTAAGTCACCTCCCTCTGATTCTGCTCTTGATGTAAGAAACTATTGATATCATCTGATATGCCGATATAAGGCCTTTCGTCCATAGCTTTTGGCATACATATACTTGTCTAAAGTCAGTGCAGTAGTGCAGACAGAGTATGTACTATCCAAAGCTGGGTCACTGAAAACATCTTAATAAATACCTGGGATTATTCCAAATTGGTCAGAAACAAGGCACATTCGATCATGAAATATAAGACAATATATTTATTCACTCGACTCTGCCTCTTTTAATCTCAAGCTGCCACTTTAAACTTCGGTGTATGTACAATGCATCTCATGCTTTAACTTCTATGGACTCCCGGCCTATATTATTTAACTGTCAATGAATGGTTTCCTTTCTCGTCACGTCTACTCATTTCTCAATTGCCTCCGATTCATTGTCCCTGATGAGCACATGGTAACTCACTTACACGAGGCCAATTCCCCACCACGACGAACTATGATTACCCCACAAAGTTTGGAAACACGGACCGGGCTATCCTACAGACCAGGTTGTATTTCATTGCATTGCTCCTTTACCACCTAACTTCAGATATACACAATACAGTATTGATATGTAAGTTGATATTCGAAGTTAAACCTCTCGCTGAGCTTTAGTTCCTTGCTCCTTTTCCACATCGTCTTCATGTGGCCCTATTGTCCGACCTTTACGTGAGAGTGGCAGCACTCGGAACATTGTGAGTCCTTCACTCCGACGGTTTTCGTGCAATTATCCACCCATATCAACTCAAAGTCCTAAATATACATATAGTTCGACCGTTCATAGATAGTCAAAGCTTTACGGCATCTTTTTGTTGACATGGTAGTTTGATTGCAAGACGGTTCCCTACCCTGAACAGTGGACGATAAGGGTCTCTCCCCTGCTTCCCTGGTCTCCTCCCGTCCGCACCTAATTTTGCGGGGTCCCCGCCTTTACAGAGACACTAGATAGATCAGCCTGGAACTGTAACTCATCATTGGCTCACTACGAGCTAAGCTGCTTCGAGTAATCAAATATCCGTCGCTATTGAATGGCCGGGCAATTGGGATATGAGAAACCGAGCTGGTACCGTGTTTGCCGGGCTGAACCGAGACACCCACCGAGATACAGCTATGAAAGGACCTATGATCCTCATATCTCGGGTCTCATCCAGTACCTAACCATTAGTTGTCCATCATTGCTCTAAAGTCTTTAAGCAATACCCTTATCCGCGATCTTCACAATGTCAGATCCTCCATCTCGCATCCGCTCCATTCTCAACCATCTCCGCCCTCATCCCACGGCGCCTGTCAACTTCCACACTCTATCACCAACAACATTTCTTGAGCGTGCTGCTTCCATTGAACCAGATGCGGAAGCCATCTTCCATATTACAGTGAATGGTGCTGTGCTACGGCGCTCCTACGCTGAGTTTGCTGATCGCGCCCGAGGTCTTGCTTACTACTTCCTGAAGCATGGCTATCGACGCGTAGGCATACTCGCGCCCAACACGCCAGCTTTTCTGGAGTCTATTTACGGCATTGTTGCGGCGGGTGCTGCCATTGTGCCGGTGAATTACCGCCTGAAGCAAGATGACATCGCCTACATCTTTGACTTTGCAGAGGTGGACTGCATTATTGTTGATAATGAGTTTGTTGGCTTGCTCGATGCCTATAAGGAGAAACACCAGAGTGTGCCCTTGATAGTTGATATGGTTGATTTTCTCCCCCGCACACATGTGCATTCTTGTCTCGAAGTTGTTGCTAACCTTGCCCGTCAGGATACTGATGCAACTGAAGGGCAACTATCCGGTCCTTTTGACGAAGCCGTCTTGGAGGGGTTGAAGCATGACATTGACCAAGGTAGCCATGGCTGGGCTGGCCTTCATGCCCAGGCACGAAGTGAGGATGATATGCTTGCCATCCCTTTTACCTCTGGAACAACATCACGTCCCAAGGGCGTAGTATACACACATCGAGGTGCCTATCTCGCTGCCATGGCCAATATTATTGAGTCGGGCCTCAACATTGGACGGTGTAAATACCTATGGACGCTTCCCATGTAAGTGAAGACAATTTGCCCACCATGTCATCATGACTGGCTGACCGAATACAGGTTCCACGCAATTGGGTGGACATTTCCTTGGTCAGTTGTCGCTGTTCGCGGCACCAATGTTTGCTTAAGAAAGATTGACTACCCGCTTATTTGGAAACTGCTAAAAGAAGAGGGGATCACTCACTTTAACGCCGCTCCTACAGTCAACACACTGCTAGTAGCGGCCAGGGAAGCTGAAAGGCTACCGCAAGAGGTCAAGGTTACCGTAGCCGCTAGTCCACCCACTGGATACCTCTTTGAGCAGATGGTATGTTTTCGTAGATGTTCAAGTCTCACAATCATTCAAAACTAACCATGATGTGTAGACCAAGCTTAATCTCATGCCCGTTCACGTTTACGGAATGACAGGTGCGCAAGAAGAATTGTCGACACAGACAATTGCTAACGATCATTTTTATAGAAACATATGGGCCCATCACGAAATGCTATATTCTTCCTGAATGGGATAATCTACCTCCCCAAGAAAAATTTGCCAAGATGTCCCGGCAAGGCCATGGCTTCATCACAAGTCAACCAATCCGGGTCATCAAGCCAGACCAGCCACAGGGCGTGCTTATTGACGTCGCCAAGGACGGTAAGGAAGTTGGTGAGATTGTTTTCATCGGGAACATCTGCGCCAAAGGATATTACAAGGATCCTGAAGCTACACGGCAGCTCTTTGCCAGAGGCGTACTTCACTCTGGGGATCTAGCAGTCTGGCATCCTGATGGTAGCGCTCAGATTCAGGATCGTGCGAAGGATATCATCATTTCGGGGGGTGAGAACATATCATCTGTTGCTCTCGAAAGCATGCTCGCCCAGCACCCAGACATCCTTGAAGCTGGCGCTGTAGCTGTCCCGGATTCACACTGGGGTGAACGACCCAAGGTGTACATCACAGTCAAGGATGGCAAGAGTGTAACAGGAGAGGAGGTCATCTCGTGGGCCAAGCATCAGAGTGATATTAGCAAGTTCATGGTTCCTAGAGAAGTCGAAGTTGTAGATGAGCTCCCCAAGACAAGCACAGGCAAAATCAAGAAGAACGTGCTGAGGGAGTGGGCCAAGCACGGAAGGGAATAGGAGAGTCACTTGGGACTTGTGGGGAAAAGAGCGGCATGGAACTCATTCGAGTAACTTGGACCAATTTCTTTAGCACTCTTGTATATATCACATAATATATCTAACATCATAGTGCAGCCGTTCGAGTGTTGCGAAGTTGACGGATAGGTTTGCTTCCAACCCATTATTTCGTGACGTGTTATGTGATTAATCAACATTCATTCGAAAAACAGCACCTGCGGGTCCTTCGTCCAGCGCATCCAAGGCCATCATATCGTCTAGATCGAGAGCAAAATCAAAAACCATAATATTCTCTTGAATGCGGCCCGGATTCGAACTCTTGGGTAGGGGTATCCAGCCTTTCTGGAGTGAGTACCGGATAAGGATCTTTGCGGGAGTCTTGTTATGTTTTGATGCTACTCTTTGTACTTCTGGGTCATTAAGCCGAGTACCTGTTGCAAGCGGGCTGTATGCCTCGATAACAATACCATGGTCATGGCAGTAGGTCACGACATCTCGTTGCTGGCACCAGGGGTGTAGCTGATATTACACAGGCACCATAACGTTAGATTTCCCTCTAGACTACAGCGGAGACTTTAACTCACCTCGATTTGGTTCGCACTCGGAGGCCATTCAGTGGCATACTCCTTCAGTTCTTCGAGGTGCCGGACTCGAAAGTTGCTGACACCAATACTTTTGGCTCTTCCCTTCCTCTTAACCATTTCCATAGCTGCCCATAATCTCTCACGATAATCTCTGGATGGTCCAGGAACATGCATCAATAGTAAGTCTACGTACCCATCTACTCCAGCGATACGGTCCACAGTTTCGACAACATCTTGATACACGTCACCCTGGCCTGCCATCCTTCGTGGGCTTCCGACTTTCGTAGTAAGGAAGATCGCTTCACGAGGTACACCAGACTGTTCGATGGCTTCGTAGACGCACACCTCATTGCGATATAACGCAGCTGAGTCAATGTGGCTGTAGCCCGCTAAAAGTGCTGCCAGAACTGCGGTGGTGCATGTTTGGCCGCGAATTTTGTAGGTGCCGAAACCGAGAAGAGGAATAGTGGCTGTCGTATTTTGAAGAGTGAGGCAGTCTTGGGCTCCTAATGTGGTGGTCGTGGCAGAGGTTGCTCGGTGATTTAGCTGCGTCATAGTAGGTAAAAGCTGACTATTCAAATAGTGCGGTGTGTGCAGGAGCCTCGATACCTCATTTCACTCGCTTTCATTGAGACATAAAAAACATGATGGAACAAATAGGTAGAGTTAGTAAGTGATGAGTTTGGAACCTTGCTTCTATCTCGCTAGCTCTGTCACGTTTTGATGTTTTTTAAGCCTCGGGGAGACTCAGTCTCATGGATGGGTTGCGATAATGGCAAAGGAATAAGACAAATATTCATTCTCCTTCCATTATGTATAGGATTCTCTTGTCAAGACCTTGCCTCGAGGGGCATCATACAACGGGGCGCCAAAAATCACCACATTATAGATCTTCCTGAACTTATACTACACTTGCTTAATCCTCTGGTTGCTGATAGAACTAAGTGCCTAGGTTTTCTTCCCTCACCTAAGGTAGTCTAGGTTTGTGTCTAATCTTCTGCTAAGTAAAGATAAAGCGTTCAGGGTGCATCTTAAAACTTAAGCACAGTCCTTCCTTCCTTCATGCATGCAAAGTCAAGGATTGCGCATGGCTCTTTCTGGGTGTTGGCATTTTGCTGGAACGTTCGCTGATGATTAACCTGTCACCCAACCAATAAATTAGAGTAAATAGTAAAAACGACACAAGGAAAACCAGCAAGAAAAACATATCTCACCCAGAATAATAATAATTACAGTCAATAATTTCCGAATAAGTTTATCTCTAAACCTTTTCAAAACCCAGGCATACTTACTGTTCATAGTTTATAGGGTAGCTCGATGCCCATACTCGCCAACAACTCATACGTTCGTCAAAAAGAGGGGCATTAAGCTGTCCAGTGGGGCCGGCGTAATTCTAGAAACCCCCCACGAAGCGCTAGAGAGTCGTAGAAACTCTATGTTTAGCGGGAACTCACTGGAATATGTCGTCACTGCCTGCCCACCTACTGGGTCCTGCCTGCCACCTGGAGCTCTTCCCGTGCTTGGGCAGCCTTCAGAGATGAGGTGAGAAGGTGGGCGGGAACTGCTGATCACCAAACAAATTCCATCCCTTCACTACAACCATTTCGACTTCATCACCTAAACTTTCCCTTCCCTCCAAACATAAACATCCGTGCTTCCTGTCTTGATAGACTTGACTGATACACACTTTACAGAGTCAACCATAATCTCACTATCAACCATGAGCACTCTCAGGCCGTTGCGCGGCGGCTGCCAATGCGGCCGAAACCGTTACATAATCGCTGTTCCTCAAAATGGCATCAATGAGGCACAGGTTCTCTTCAACACTGAGTCTGCACATCGTAAGTCGGAGATGTTCTTCAGACACACACCCGAGAGCATCGAGCATCGAGTATCGAGCACATGATCTGACAGCTGCCTACAGAGATACCTCTTGCAACTCCACTGGCCGCCTACATCCGAGTTCCGCTTTCATGGTATCATAGTACCACCTACTCTTTCTTCCCCGACGAGACACACGCCTTGATTCGACGAGTTTATACACACCCTAGCCAACAATACTCAAAACGTCACTTTTGCGGCTACTGTGGTACGCCACTGTCCTACTGGTCCGAAAACCCGCATACCGAGGCCGAGTTCATCAACCTTACGCTCGGAAGCTTGCTGAGGGAGGACTTGCGAGATCTGGAAGACATGGGATTGATTCCAGAAGAGGAAGATGACAAAGCCCCAGCAGGCCAGTCACCGGCAGTGGTGGGTAGGAACACTGCATTGCGTCAGTCGTATGGAGTTCCCTGGTTTGATGGCATGGTAGAAGGAACACGCCTAGGTAACATGCGCCGAAGCCAAGGTGTCAAACAATCTCATGATGGCCGAGTCAAGGTCGAGTGGGAGATTGTCGAATATTCCAATGGCGAAGAATCGACGGCTCCGATGGAAGAAGATAACGATGCGGAGATGTCGAACCCAGGAAAGCGAAAGCTACAGGACAGGGACGACTCGGAGGCAGGTGCTGTTGGGAACTAAGAAGTACTGCTGACTGAATTGGGCTCAATTGTGCCTGTTGTAATATCGAGGAAGCTGACGACTGATGGGATAATGATGAGGGGCCCTTGCTAAAATTCCGACGGCGAGAGGCGTTGACAAGTGCATATTCGCAGAGATTTCAACAACCCCATGGCTCTTGGATGACATGTTGGCTCAATCTTGGTTGTCATATTAGATAGTTTGCGAAAAGATTGTACTGCCATGCTTTCTGAACCTGCGTTATCATGTGAATATCTGAGCCATTATCCTTGTATGCTGACGAATTAGGAGAAGCTACCAGTTTAAGAAAACCAAACGATAAGCAGATATGCATGGATATATGGTGATAGCGAAAAGACAAAATCCGTCATTGAGCCGCATGGGGAGTCCGGATATCTGGACCGTTCCGTTAGTACCTATGACTGGTGTTTCGGGCCTAGCAGCCATGGCAGCCCGGGAAGTTCGAGGCAATGCAGTCCGGACCGTTTGATACCTTAGAGTGGGAACAGGAACCGGGAGAGAGCGACACGGCAGGCACATGCAAACTAGAGAAGCAATGAGGATCACAGTTACAGCACAGCATCCGAAACACAATGCAGCCTAAACAATGGGAAACAGTGGTGGGAGGACCCTTGGATCTCGAGGCCGAGACACCACGTGCAGAGCATAAGATCTCGGGAATCAACTAATTCCTCCTGCATTTGATTCATCCGGTGAGGCGAAGTTGCAGCGGTCATTACAGAGCCTGCCGAAGTTCTGGCGATAGCGGGCTGTCGTGGCGCCGGAGAGGCGGGCCGAAGGCTCGAGTAGGCACATATGAGCGGGAATCGTCTGACGAAAACGGAGGTCCAGTTTGGTACAAAAAGAGTTAAGTGTCCAAGGGATCTGTTATTTTACCAGACCTCTTGTTGAGAATTGGGCAATTGTGAGTTTCCGGAAAATTATAATGAGATGAAGAAAAAGGAGAAGAAAAGGAGGGAAAAAAGAGGAGTCAAAGGAGGAAGCAAACAGCAAGAGAATCTGGAAGGGTCCTGAAACCAATCCCCATGGGGCAACCACATTGGCTGGGGTTGCCTTTTACCTTTTAAGAGGGTGCCAGGTTGAGGGAGACATCCATCAGCAAGCTGCAGGCGCAGACAGGCGTGGCCCTGAGCAATGGATCCCTGGCAGTTGCTGTGCGTGATAAACCCACCAATTCGACTGAGGAAGGTACCCTACCTTGGCGTTCGTGTCTTTTCGTGTCGTGAAAGAACAGCTTTTGTCAACCCCACCCCAGCTTTTGTGGCAGATGATCCAGCCGCGGATATGACGGTCCGAAGTACAAACACGGCCATTGAGAGGCATATCCCTTCTACCTACCTAAGGTATTCATCAGTTTCACCGTGCATTGTAGCTGACACGAGAGGAGAGAGTCTAAGCTATGAGTGGAACGAAAAGCGACAACCCATGTTCTAGGTTGGGGTATATAAGAGCGTCTTGTGATGCTAGAGAAACATGATCTTCTCCTCCCTCTCTTCCAATCCAACATCCTCCTCCTCCACTCAACTGTAACCTGTGTCCTTCAACTCTTGTTTCTTTCGTTTCAGCTGGCCTGATAACTAGCTCTCTCGAACCACGACTCAGATCAGTCCACACTTGAAGGGCTGATAGCCAGCCTGATTCACAATGTCTCTCCCCAAGGACTTCCAATGGGGCTTCGCCACCGCCTCGTAAGTAATCCAACTCCCAGTACCACCGAGTGACGGTAATTGACCATCCAGATAGGTATCAGATTGAAGGTGCTATCGATAAGGACGGTCGTGGCCCTGCTAACTGGGATACCTTCTGCGCTAAGCCTGGCAAGATCGCAGACGGCAGTTCTGGCGTGACCGCCTGTGATTCTTACAACCGTACTGCTGAGGATATTGCTCTTCTGAAATCAGTAGGCGCTAAGGCATACCGATTCTCCCTCTGCTGGTCTCGAATCATTCCACTCGGTGGTCGAAATGATCCCATCAACCAGGCCGGAATTGACCATTATCGCAAGTTTGTCGATGATCTCCTGGAAGCTGGAATTACCCCTTTCATTACTCTTTTCCATTGGGATGTACCCGATGAGTTGGACCGCCGCTACGGCGGTCTCCTGAATCGAGAGGAGTTTCCTCTTGACTATGAGCGCTATGCTCGTGTTGTTTTCGAGTCTATCCCTCGCTGCAAGAACTGGATCACTCATAATGAGCCCTGGTGCTCAGCTATTCTGGGTTACAGCACAGGATCTAACGCACCCGGTCGCTGTTCTGACCGCAAGAAATCCGATGTTGGTGACTCTTCTACTGAGCCTTGGATTGTTGGTCACAACCTTCTTGTTGCCCACGGCCGTGCTGTCAAGCTTTATCGTGAGGAATTCAAGCCCAAGAATGGTGGTGAGATTGGTATCACCCTCAACGGCGACGCCACATACCCGTGGAACCCCAAGGACCCCAGAGATGTTGAGGCTGCCGAACGCAAGATCGAGTTTGCTATCTCGTGGTTCGCTGACCCTATCTACTTCGGAGACTACCCGGCCTCAATGCGCGCCCAGCTCGGTGACCGCCTTCCCACCTTTACCCCCGAGGAAAAGGCTCTTGTTTTGGGATCCAATGACTTCTACGGCATGAACCACTACACTGCCAACTATGTCAAGCACCGGGAGGGAGAAGCTGCCCCTGAAGACTTTGTTGGTAATCTTGAGCTGCACTTCTGGAACCACCGGGGTGATTGCATTGGCGAGGAGACCCAGTCTACCTGGTTGCGACCATGTGCCCTAGGCTTCCGTGATCTACTTGTCTGGATTTCCAAGCGTTATGGCTTCCCCAGAATCTATGTTACCGAGAACGGCACCAGCATCAAGGGTGAGAATGACATGCCACGCGAGAAGATCCTGCAAGATGACTTCCGCGTCAAGTACTATGACGATTACGTGAGAGCCATGGCCGATGCTTCTAGACTCGATGGTGTGGACGTTCATGGCTACTTTGCCTGGTCTTTGCTGGACAACTTTGAGTGGGCTGAGGGTTACGAAACTCGATTCGGCGTAACTTATGTCGACTACGAGAATGACCAAAAGCGTTACCCCAAGAAGAGCGCTCAACATCTAAAGCCCTTGTTTGATAGTCTTATCAAGCAGGAGGAGCATGCTGTAAATGGGAATGGTGTTAAGGCCGGACAGACCTGAGAATGATCGAATTGAAGAAGATCATGATGATTGTTACGGTTTCCCGAAATGATACTCCGATAAATCTATTGCAATTGAATTTAAAAAATCGAAGATGAATTCTAATAATGAGAAGTGCGACTTATTCCCTTGACGTATGGCAATATCCTTCATTGGAGTAAGTTTATTCTCTTTGCGCATGGTGGAAATCTTATTAGAGTTAATTCGGCATATGTGGTTTAAAAGAACCTTGACATATAAGGTTATTTGGACCTGAATTCTGTTTTTTGTAGCTTTGGCTAACGATGCACCAATTTAGACACGTTTGAAATTGCCTACTGACCTCGCTGCCCTTTCTGTTCCACATCCTCATCAATGACCTGCCTCGAGAGGTCATCAGGTTGCATTTGTACTTCGATAGAACATTGTTCTTGGGAAGTACCCTGCTCTGCTTCCTCGCTACCATGTTCCTTGTTTCCTCTCCGCATGTAGTAGCGAAAGACGTATACTAGCCCCTGAGCCATGAACACCTGTTCGATGGTGTACAACAGTACAGGTATTTGTATATAGGCTCTTGTTAGATCATCCGCACGTGCCCACATTGAACTTGCTAGCGGTATGCCCAAACTCGTTGTTTTGGCCGCTCCGCAAAAGCATACGGCGATCGTCTGCTCTTTAGACATGCGCTTGAAGACTTGCCTTAGCCAGGATGAAGACACTGTTCTGACAAAGCGCCCAGGTGGTCTGGCGAGAAAGAAGCAGATAACTGTGAATAGAGCATATAACGCAACGTTCATAAAGACAAGGAAGAGGACGTTGCTTGTAGATAAGTCTTTCAACGCTCCGGTGCCGAAAGCTCCAGAGAATGTCGTCCATACGAGCAGAACAAGACACAGTGTTGAGACCTTGGCCAGTTTGAGAGTATTGAGAACTTTGACGGTGCGATCCTCCCACCTCCAACGTACAGCTTGACCAACAATAAGGGGCAAGACGACACTGAGACATAGCTGCTTGGCTACATCTGCATACATATGTCCTAGGGTGGACGGATCAGCAGGGCGCCAGCTGTCGAATGCTTCAGGATGCCCAGCTGGAAAGAATCCGTATATGAGCAGAGGAGATAGAAACGATCCAGCAACGTTGCCGATGACAACAGAGATAATGGCAGCGGCTTCGTCTCCGCCTGAAGCCCGTGTCATTACGACATTGGAGGCAATAGTGGTTGGAAGACAGGCAGTGGTAAGAAGGCCGATGAGGATCGGAGGCGAAGGTGTTTGAGACCTGAGAGCCCCAGCTGCGATAGAGATATGAACAATGGCTAGAACTATGAGCTCGTGTTATAATCCTCTATGGCAGAGAAACAACTCACCAAGCACAATGGCCGGGATAACGGCAAAACTAATCCCATGGACCAGAATATGTAATCTCCAATTTGTCACATTCTCCCGAAGCTTCCCTGGTGATAGTTGCAGCCCACTAACGAGAAAGATGAATGCGACCGCGCCGTAGAGGATGCTATACTCTGAACGAATGACGCCTCCATGCTGAGCAACAGCTGTGAACGGGGTGTCAGCACTTGTCTTGGCGAGAGAGAGAGCCATAACTTGCATGGGAAAAAATATCCAAAAACACAAGCAGTAGCGAACCCAATAACCAAATATTGTGCCAGTATGAGATTGAGCACTTTCTTAAACCAGCCAATTGCTCCTCTTGGAGGCTTCTGCCTTTCCTCAGTCGACATTCTCCAGTCTCGACGGCTTTTCCGCCATTTTTGGTCCTTCGAAAGATCAAGTGCGAGAGTACGTACGGTGCCGATGGTCGGTTATATACCAAATGCTGCTTCTTGTAATGACATGGGCAGTAATGGTATCATTCGTCAAAAGGTTATGGGTTGGGGCCTGGTAGCTTGGCAGGGACAAAGACCGCCCGCGTTATTACCGACATCACGAAATGGTCAAGAGGGCGGACTTTGAATTGTCCTTGGAAGGCGGGCAGAAACGGATATCCGAGGTTGTTACTTACACCATCAACCGATAAAACAAGTAGGAAGCAATTAGGGGTTACGTAGCATTAGACAGATATATCATATCAAAGTACATGATGATACAAATACGCGAATTAAAATAATTGCCTCCCAAGCAGACAACACTCTCATCTTCATCTCTAGAGCTAGTCATGCCAAGCAAGAGGTAGGTCCTGGACCTGATCCAGGTTTATCTGGGCAGCATCGCCTCAACTTTTCTACCTATCATCTCTCCAAGATGAGTATGGAAACACTAAAACCAGTCCTTAGAAATGAGTAGCTGGCTTCTCATGTAAGACAAAAAAATCCGAAAAAAAGAAAAAACGCCGCGCGATGTGTAGTGGTATCAAGATGGATAAAAGGGAATAACATCTCGCAAGTCTGAGGGTATAGACTGCTTGTTGCAACTCGTTAAGAGACGTCCTGTTCATCAAAGGAGCTGTCTCGTTCGTCGTCAAGGAATTAAAGAAAGTAAGTTCAAAGGGAATTGACGAAGTGTCGGTCTGTCAATCGGTCGAAGAAAGGCGTCACAAAGTGACAGTTTATCTGTTCAAACAACAGCGGATGGAGGCTCCAAAGGTAAGGCTGTTCTGGAATCATTGGGGTTCGTGGTGCTGGGAGCTGGTGCAATCTCTGGATCAGGAATCTGGATATCGAGCTATCAATACGTTAGTAACTTCCCTGGTACGATGAAAGAAGTAACTTTACAGTCATGTAGCCCGTTTGCCGCAGAGGCAAGATCTTGGGTGGAATAGCACCATCTTCAGTGCCAATCGTTTTTTCCATCTCAAGATTCCATTGCTCAATCCACTTTTCGAGACTATTCAGTCGAGACTTGATTCCAGTGAGGCCAACGTCATCCCAAATCCAACCAGTGACGAGTCCAAGGAGAGCATCAATTATGTTCCGCAAGCCGTAAGGGTCGAACGCAGGAATCAACTCGCCGTTAAGCTTCTCGATAATTCGGCGGAATTCTTGCTCGGATAGACCAGCAGGATCCAGGATCTCTGGGTATAGGTTGGAAAATGTCGGTGCCAAATCGCCCTTGATCAACCAGTCGCGGCGTATTCGAATGATGCGCGTGTTGACATATTCAGGTGAGTCGACGGGAACATGAGGGTTGAGGTGAGGATAGCAAGGGTGCTGAGGACCCCATTCACCAGCTGCATCGGGCTCAACATCTTCACCCATAATAGAAGAATTTGTCGTCGACAGAGCAGATCCTATTCCGTCGCCAGCCGAGACGTTAGAAATCCGCGGGTCCATGATGTCAGGACCACGCTCCAGATCCTTGCCATAAGACGGCATAGGATCGTCGGTTTCTGGCATCATCACAGCCTTCCCTTTGCCCTTGTCAATCTTGACAATTGGATGTTCCACTACGGTCTCCTGAGCAAACAGGTCCCTGCTAAGGCGTGGTTCTTCGGCGGACACTGCACCCCTGCGAGACCCTTTCTCGTCGTAAGAAGCGCGCACAGAATTCGGTAGGCTGATGCGCCTGTCACTGCTGCCGGCCCTATCAACCTGAAGGCTTGCGCGAGGCGTCAAAGAATGCCTTATCTGATGTTGTTCGGAAAGCGTAAGAAGAGGATAATCGCTGGGTCCAGTACCTATGGGATCGGGCGGTGCTCGGGTATCGAATGTCGGGTGCTTAAGAGGAATGGATGGTGGTGGAGGGGTCGAGGGACGACGTTTACGCGACGATTCGGGCTTGGTATGAGGCCGAGGTGTCGAATTTGTAGGATTCCAGAGACGGACAGCTGATAACCGACGAGGACGATTAGCAACTCCAGCAGCCTTTTGTGGTCGAAATGGCGAAGGATGCAAGGCTGTTGCTTGGTAACCGTCAAAAGGTCGAGCTGGCTGGCGCTGGCTATTCGAGGCGGCAGCAGCAACGGCGGATTGTCCAGAAGATGAGCCGGTTCCGGGATAGGCGGACCTTGGGGGTTCGAGGCTCAGTATTAGAGGGTTGCCGTGGGCATCTACGGCGGCCGGTATGGGGTTGGAGGGAAAAGGTCGGGAAAGTTGAGGATCCGTTGGAAACAGATTGTCGGCACGGCCGCCTGGACGACCGCGCTCGCTAGAAATGGCGAGGTCCTTCTCACGCTGACGTGAGTGAGGTGAAGATCGAGGTCGAGATTGAGACCGAAGCCGTCGTCGACTTGTTGGCTACGTCCTGGAGAGTTCGGCTGGGCGCTAATTGCCTGTGCACGGAGCCGGTGTTGGCGGAAGACAAACGCAGAGAAAGAGAACGAAGGAATGCGACAACTGCACGTTGCAGCTGTTGCTAGACTCAAATCGGGAGCGCTAAGAGAAAATGGACGACTGAAGACAGTGGCGTTTGTGAAATCGTCGTCGTGTACGGTATCGGCCTCGATCTCGTAGTGATGGATTGTCGAGCGGCAGCGGGCAAGAGAATTGCTCGAGTCGTTGACAGGCAAAGGAGAGAGAGAGCAAGAAAAGAAGCAATAAAGGGACTGAACGTCAACCAGGGGAAATTCGCTGACGGTGGGCCAATGACGGCTGCGGAAGTGGGCTGGGGAGAGGTTGACAGGGGGCTTAGTGGATGATAGGCTGCTGGAAGCCCTGGAAGCCAGCATCCTCAGTGCTGAACTGCAGCCTAAGTGGAGGAGAGCCCCTACCTTAGGCGAAAGTGACTTTGCGTTCTCTCAGCTCGCCTTGCTCAACATGTGGATGTTTTCAGTTGGGAAGGAATTGAATCTCATAAAATCTTGTAGGAGACTTTTGCTAGAGATGGACGGGTTATCAGTAGGGCTGCCGAGTTTGCGACTAGTTGTCGTAACACTATTGGACGGTTGACCCTCTAATAAGTCGACGGTTGCTCGGCGTACTTGAGCAAACCAGGAGAAGCCTGATGAAGGAGTGTAAAAGAAGGCTTTGCAACGCCCCTTTGCCTTTATAACGTTGATCGTGTTTCCTTTTTCTTTTTCTTCTCTTCCTTGGCCGGTATCACCGGAAGGTCCAAGGGTTGGAATTCTTGGTCAACAGGCGGAGATTTGCGCTCGCTTGAAGCCTTAGATGAATTAGCCTCATATAACGGACGGTAGTTGTGCTGTTAGCTTACAACCGGGCTCTTTTAAGTTCTTGAGTGGTTCTGATGATGTCGATAGATGAGGCTCTTTTGTTCTGCAATGGTGTCTTTAAGCAACGAGTGGACGAGCGAGACACGGGGGAATACAGCAACTTTATTGTAACCGAGTGTCATCACTCAAAACCAGATCTACTTTAAAGAGTACATCGAGACATCTGGTCATGCAGAAAATAGGAGCCAAGACCTCTACAGTTTCTTTTCCCTTTCCTATCTGGGCTATCTCTGACATCCGGTAGGTCGTTTAGGCATGCAGGGTGTGTGCTAATTGGTATCTGGCGCTCTGTTCTCGTCATCAAATCTTCATCTTGAATCTTCAAAACCTGGAACCAGGGGCTTCCGAGCTTCTGGGCTCCAACAAACTAGTCTCCATCCCCTGAATTGGTCTTTCTTTCTTTTTTTTGACAGGCGACGGCTTTTACAGGGGGTTTACGCAGTCCCTTGGGTGACGCCATGCTGGGCTTCAATTTGTGCGGGCGTTGGGAATCCTTGTCCAGAGAACTGATGGTTGGCTTTGAGCTGAGTTCCGAGGCATCCTCTTAGTTCATGGCTGATTGAATATTCATGCAATGTACAGAGTAGTGATGGCCTCAACTGCGAGGCCGTTTTCTGCTTTCTTCATCGTCCTATACTTGCATACACATAATCCTAAGAGCATTTGCAGACCTTGGAAGCCATTATTGCAGTTACTTTACTCAAAGAACATGTCACGTTTCTTGCAGTTGTCATAGTCATTCCACCTGAGATAGCCCCTGTCTCAAGTTGGGACGAACGTCTCGAATTTAGTTGCCCTTGCAAATTTTCTAGATCGTTACGACGGAAGAGAGATTTACTACCCTAGTCAGCCTCGCTTGCATGATATACTGTAGGTCGTTATTATTAAGACGTGCTGCACGTGAACTCTTGTGATGGAGTTGATCTTCTGTACCCCTGATCCTCTGGAACTACCCGACATTATCGACATCAGCTGAACGTTGACGTCACACTGCTGAAAAGAGGGACGGCCTCGATTCTGTTGTTGTCGTCTCCAGGTTCTTTTTCCAAACAGAACTCCTGAACGGACATACCGACTTCCGGGCCTGAATGGGACTCTTGCATAAAGCACTCAAATTGATATGGGACTATTCCGTGATTATCCCAGCTATAGAGATGCTGGACGTTCTGGAACCTTTTTTGTTACCGACAGCTACATGAATTTCAGGCCATTCGTTAGTTATCCTTACAGCTTGACATCAGACACGGCACAAGATCCGCCCTTCACTCACAGCCATACAAAAGCCTTATATTTTATAAGGATATCTCCCAATCCTTCCAAATGCATGCACCATGTTCGACAAGATCTTCCATTGTGCAGAGCAGGCTGCTCATAACATACCAAGTATGACACCTTCAAGCACATTTTAATTCGATCTCCCGCTTCCCTTGCATGCTGATCGACACGGCCCAGGACCTATCTCAAGACATATCCAGATGACTGTCAAATCACAAGGCCATGTCACCCACTAGCTTAGCCATTGTTCCACATCAACTTGATATATTATAACTTAGCTACAACTGGCCCGTTTTCCCAGCTGAACGAACGGAAACTAGCTCAAGAAAACCTCCGCCTGTTCCATGTAATGAATTCGATGGTCAGCCCAGCTTCAGCTTCGGGACCAGCACCCGCACCAGCACCAGCGCTAAATTACAGTATAAAGTGCTGGAGGTAGTACAGAAAACAGCCAAGAGCCTCCCTCTCGTCAGTCTCACTCTCCAATGCCGTAGGTCACTTTCTTAGTAAGTGACGTCTTTTAAGACAACTCACATCGTCACACTCTCTCGATGAACTCATCGCCACCACATTCCAATTGCTCCAAGTGTTGCACAACGCTTTCATCACCTACACCTGCCTTTTCGTTTCCTCGACTGGTGCCCTTCTCTTCCCTCGTCTTCCTTGGCCCCTCACTCTCCGCGTCTTGGGGAGCTTTGTCGCGTGACTTGGCCCAATGCGCCGCCTTTCTCTCCTTAACACATACTCTGGACATAGTTTTAAGCTCGGCCATTCATCAACACTGAGCGCCGCCCTGCACAAACGGTTATAGCGGTTTCAGCGATTGAGCTTCGGCCATGACGGACGACAATACAGCGTCGTCCGCCGCCGGGAGACCCGCTACCGGGACAAGCTCCAGCTTCAGTGCCCCGCCTCCCGGTCATGGACTCCGCCGTGCCATGACCGTCTCGGTCGCTGAGGATGCTGCCTCTCGACGTCAACATATGTCACCGCCTGGTTTCGACACGATACCGCCACGCCGCAGTTCAAACTTTTCAGAGTATAGTCTCAGCGAAGCTCGAGATCTTCTGAATCCCCAGCTTCGAGACCCCAGCAGCATTGAGTCTTCTCCTGGAGAAACATCTTCTCTAGCATCGTTGTCATTGGCTTTTGCTCTTCTTCCAGCTATATCTGGTGTTCTATTCAAGAACGGGAACGCTGTAGTAACGGATGTTATGTTATTGGGCTTGGCTGGCGTTTTCCTTCACTGGTCTGTGACACAGCCATGGTAAGCTCCTATCCTTTGCTTTCCCCTACCGCAACTTTCGAGAATATGTGCTTATTCTGGACAGGGCATGGTATCATTCAGCGCAGGAGGTACGGATACAGCACGAGTCAACAACCGATAGTGTTATCGACGATGATAGCGACCTCGACTCGAGCACCCACATGCCAGCGCCTCACTCGCCGCTTGATCACGTACCGGAATACCAAGAAGTTCAGACCGAACCGACTGAGGAATTGCAGGATACGAAACCATCAAACCAGCAGCAGGAAGCTCTTGCGGAACTATACTATTACGAAATAATCGCCCTAGCCTCGTGTTTCATTCTTCCACTCCTCGGCGCATACCTCTTACACGCCATCCGATCACAGCTCAGTCGCCCCTCCGAGGGTCTCGTTTCCAACTATAACTTAACAATCTTCCTTCTCGTAGCCGAGCTTCGGGTTCTGTCCCACATGATAAAGCTGGTTCAGTCGAGGACGCTTCACTTACAACGGGTAGTACAAGGAGGACCATCCAGATTCCAGAAAAGTAGTGAGAATTCGGGACAATTGGAATCCGTACTCGCGCGGCTGGAACGACTCGAGTCACGTTTCGCAGCAGAAGAAACCATGTCTGTCCAAGAAACAAAGCAGGAGATTAGCAAAGCAAAGCAGAAGGACAGCGTTGTGGCACGCGATGTGCGTAACGCAATTCAACCGGAATTGGACGCGCTCAATAGGGCTGTTCGTCGTTACGAGAAGAAGGCGACGCTTCTCCAATTTCAGACAGAGTCGCGCTTCTCAGGGGTCGATGCAAGACTGGATGATGCTATCGCCCTTGCTGCGAGTGCTGCGAAGAATAGTGCATCACATAAGAACATGTTTATGTGGACGGTGGAATCACTCACCGTCATTATCCTTCTCCCGTTCAAAACGCTGCTAAGAATCATGCTTTTACCTCTGAGCACACTGTTAGCGCTCACGAGTAAGAGCAAAAAGAAGAGTCCTCCTTCATCAAAGATGTCGCGCAGCAGTAGGAACGGGAAGGCGTCTGTGCAACCGAGATATAACGGTGATAGAGTTCCATCCAGAGTTGCCAAGCGATAATGGAGCGTTGCGATTACGCATTGTGTAATAGGCTTTAATGATATTCTTTTTGTCAATTCTCGAGAATGATTCACAGCTAGTAGCCTCATTGCCGGTGAATACCTTTCGAGACACACATACTGAACATGAGCTCGTATTGAATGTTACAGTTACACTTGCCTTTTTTTTTTTTTTTTTTTTTTTTTTTTTTTTTTGATATTTAGAAGTTATTTTTGAACGGCTTTGAGTTACGGGGTTCCCTAAATGATATAAACTGCAACCATACTTGTGACCGAATCATTGGTTGAGGGACTCAAATTTCTTGGTCGGAGTGAGTGGATGTGAGGTAGGTGTACAGAGCGCAACAATGACCCCCCAAAATGGATCCTGTAATTAAACAAAGAGAAGGCTTGTCACGACTGGCGAAGCCAATCTGAGGTCAACTTCAGCTCCCGAAGGTCGATGTCGTTCGGGCATTGTGGGTGAATTCAGCAATCAACAATACAGCAGCTCGTGCATGTTGGTCCGTGTCTCAGGTTGAATCTAATGAGCACCACTCTCGCCAAAATCGATGCGAGCCAGAAAGATACGCTCATGACTTGGGATAAGCTAATTTCGAGTCGGCGATAGAGAAGGTTGTTTGTTCAACCTGTACCCATTTCCCTGCATGAACTCGACTCGGTCTACATACAGCTCGAGGCAATGAGCTTTTGAATAGACAGGATTACGGCTGTTGGAGGTGGTCGGAGCTAGGAATTAACTTTACCGCGTCACACATCCGGATGTTACTCTGATAAGTTGTGCATGTGCTGTCATGCTGTTCTATGTAATGCGTGAATCGGCAAATGATAGGTAATATCAGCGAGGCGCTAAGTTTGACAAGGATGGACAAGGATAGAGAAAATTCAAACAAATTGCTCGATCATCGATCGCGTCAACCCTTGTTTCTTCGGTCCATCAGGTACAGTACAGCACGTGGCCGGGAATCCCATCGCCAATAAGCCGCTAAGGCCTACCAGCATGGGGTTGGTGTGAGGCATTGTCAATTATTGAACCTAAAGCTGAGTATCGGACACTATACCAAGCCTTGGACTAGAAGCCAAAGACATGATCAAGTTGTGCTTAGGAACACGCTGGCTCTGTAAGATGACGAGAGTATGACAGATGTTCTGCGCTTCGTGTGCGTGTAACGGGTCCGAGGTTATTGTTGTTGATTCGATATCAAGACCATCCCAGTAGCAATGAGTGATACTCCAAGAGACTGCAACTGGATCAACATCTTTCACCCAAAACACTGGGCCTTTCAACTGGTGGAACAATAAATGGGAACAAAATAAACGGGTGACACCATTCATTCGTTGCACACCTCGCTTGCACACGATGGAACACGTCGATCAACCAAGTAGATGTTGAGGATGACGGGGGATTTGCAATTCCACATGGACAATAATAAGCTAACGCTAGACCCATTTTCACATTCACCATGTTGGATATCGGTATTGACCTCAACATTGTCCGTAAGCCTTCTTCATACGACGCCCGCCGCTGCTTCTCTCATTCTCATGGAGGGAAACAAGGTTGACAGGGGGTGCGCGTCTCTACTTTGGCTAATGATCTTCCCGTGACAAGATTGGCGAGAAAAGCACGAGCTGGGCGTGATGGCATCCATGGTGAAGGCACCCATGATCTGGCCTGTTATAAGCTTGTTGTCCAGCTGAAGCTTGTCGACAATGACAAACAAAAAGAGTGGAGCGCTTTAATCTCTTTAATTTCCAGACGCGTCCTACCGCTCGGCGCTGGTGTCCAGGTACAGTAGCGTATGTTCCAAAAGGGTAAAGAGATGAGGATTTATTAAAGTATCCGCTGGTACCTCCAGGCCAAGGCAAAACTCTCCATTGTAAGTACGTCCCTCTTCGATCATGGGTTGTGACCTTGCCGAGCTATAGTAAACCACAAGTTTTACAGGGAGATAAGAAGCTGACATAGCCTTGAAACTAATCAAGCCGTTGCCGATTTGCTAAGCGACTGATCGAGAGCTAGTATAGTATTCTGAGCTATTACTGACCAGGTGTTGGATAAGGTAGCCTTTGCTTGCTGGCATACATATGCACCGGCAGGCTTTGCATTTCGTGTTATGGGACCATCGCTTGCCTTGGACAGTCCTATACGCCATCGCTGGACGCTCACCAGTAGACATCTGTTGTGCATGTCGATGGGGAAGCTAATATGCCGCAACGCTCATAGATCGCCGTCAATGGTTGAAATTGTATTAGGAAGAGGGAAATCCAAGTTCGACTACTCAATACTCTAAATATACCTGAACTCAAGAATCCTCCAGTGTTACAAGTTCTTACCAGGACCAGAACGGGCGACTGAAGCCATTGATTGACAAAACAGCAAATCTGCAAGACATCTGACAAAACTCCACGGACAAGTGATGCCCACGCCTCAACGGCCATTCACGCATATAACTTCCACGTATTTGCAGCAAATGCAAAGGCCACTTGGAGGTCTTTGCTTTGATGTGCATATGCAAGTCAAGCTCTCAATCATATGCCAGAAACAGATATGAGAGCACTTCAGTGTGAAGCCAAAATGTTCCAGAACAATGAAGGCAACGCTTGGGCCTCCAGAAAAGAAGAGAATTCACTCTCCGTGCTCTGAGTCTGGAAATGGATCCTGGATGATGGGCCATGCCTCTATGGGCGTTAACTCACGTTGCACGAGACTTAAATTAGAAGCTCGGATGATAGCCCGAAAATTTTACACAAGTCAAGGTATGACCATTCTTTGTTGCAGCTTAAGGCTCAGGTTTGTTGGTAGAGGAGAATCCCTATGAAATAACGAGGGGCTGAGTCTGAGTGGCTGGCAGATGTACATAGCATTGTCGTCTCCTGAGACAGAGCAGAGTTTATTGGTGAGCCGGTGTGCCACGCCATGGGTGACTTGTCTGCAATATCACAGCCAACATATAGTTGTGTCATCAAACACGGCATTGATGGGGGCTTTTGAGGCGCAGCTGAAGAAGGCAATGGCCCTTGACAATGAGTCCAAGGGCAAAGAAAGATCTGTTGAGGCAGACTGGGGTATGAGACAACGTAGATTGGCCCATTCACAAGACCAATAATTTCGTGGACTCCGAGTGGTGATGATGCAGAACTGACCCCAATTGAGCTACGTGTGACTATGGCATCGGCTGGAGGCAGAGTTGCCTGCAGCATCGTTGATGGCTTGCAACATAACCAGCCGGCTAGTCTGCCTGCTTTTAGTATGTGTGCATCGTAGGGGAGACAAGGTTTTGCTCTCAGAAGATCGGAAGGGGAAAACCCATTGACAAGGCAATACTCTCTCATCGAATGTTTTAACGAAAGCCCCCTCGTGGATGAAGTCACATCATTCGTTTGGTCGAACGGAATATGCCAACAGGAAGAGTATCTCCCCAGCTGAGAGCACAAGACCAGCAGCGACAGGTATGTGTGTGGTAATCACCATGTTGTGCCCATCCAAAAGGCCTCATTCACATGGATCTGGATGCCTTACAGGGATGGAACTGGAGACATAGTGGCAGCCCCCAGCAGAGTCTGCATGCTCTCACAGAGCCCGCTACTAATCAGCCGCTCAGCAGAATCCCTGTAATGTGTAATCTGAGAAAAAGCATGTCTGTGTGGGAAGTGGAGAGAAAGGCGCGGCTCTTATGCGTTCCGTCTCAGAAAGATACGACCGGGTTGCGAGGCGAAGATGATTCAAAAATTGTAGCAGCCTTACTGAGTTATGAGATGGAGGGTCATTGTCAGAGGAGAATTGAATTTTGCTCACTCTTCAATGGAGCTGTTGATAGAGGCAGCGTTTTATTGACGACTCGGTTATCAACTCGAAGAGCCTAGTACCTAAGGTAGGTAAGCTCGTTGAATGAAACATGGTCGGCTGTGGCCTGATTGGGCTGAGCTTGTACCTGAAAGTACTCGAAACAGGTACATCTTGGCTGCGATTGGCTGCCTTTCTACTCGATTAGGGATGGGTCGCTAAGTACCTGGGGTGCTCGAGGCGTGATCCCCACCGGCTAATCCCGAACAGGGTAACCTGAAAAGTGGGTGACTGCAAGCTGCTGCAAGCCAAGGACCAGGAAGACGGTGGACCGCGATGTCCTGTAAGTCGTTCGTCGACCATCCATCACGACACCACAGCGTCACAGGAGGCCCTTGGGAAATTGGCCCAAGAGGCTGTTCTCAACGGCCGCGCCATTTGCTACTGTTTCGTCCAGTCATTGCTAATCTTGGGCCATGCTAACAAGGGTATACCCAGCCGATCTCCGTGTCTCCATCCCATCGCATCCGTCTCGACTCCATCGCCCACCGTCGGATCTTGAACGTGAGGAACACACCCACTCAGCAGACGATAACTATGATGCCACACCCTTCCCGGCTCTGGTTCTTGACCATTTTCTGTCACCTCTTCTTCTCTCTTTTATTGCTGCGCTTGTTTCCTCTGGAGGTGTTAGATCTTGATTTGAGGGCTTGCTCTGTTTCTCCGACGTCCCGCGCTGCGCTGCCGATCCGACGTCGATATTATCACATCCATTTGTTGAAGATAGTCGCGGTTGAGATTACACCAAAAGCGCCTTGGTCATACGTTCTTTTTTTCATATCTGCTTTCTATCACCTGCCAACCTGATATCGCCTCCGTTACCAACTAAAACCCTGATGAACCAAATCTAATCCGCCCAGAATCTCGCACAACAGTGTCACTTCTCAACTGCTTTCGATCTAGGCTTCTATCTTTATCTCTTGTTTCTTTTCTTATTTTGACCCCAGTTCGAACACCTTGAGCTTAGCACTTGATGATGCTTGCATAACCTCATACTATCGCTGCGACTTTTTGGGTTTCATATTATCAATATCTTACATACCAACTTATACCATTAACATACAATGCACTCTCGATGGCTTCGGCTGTGGGTGCTGTTCTGCCTACTCTTCATTGTGCAGCATGTTAGCGGAGAGGTTTTTAGGATAGCTCCAAGAGCGGACGACAACCCGGAGAAGACAACGGCAATCGATTCCAGCACGACGTCAACGCGTGCACACAGTAGTGCCACGAAGACTAGCGAAGTTTCTGCGAGGCAGACAGAACTATCTGATGCCTCAGAATCCCAGTCTCAAACCAAATCTATCTCAGTGGCTGCTACTGAGACAGAGAAAACACAAAGTTCAGACCCTTCATCAACCAGCACAGATGGCTCCCTTGAAAGCGGACTTGATGATTCCTCTTACTACAATGGTATTGCTAGGCAGAAATATTGATTGAGACATTAACTAATACTTTCTAGCTACGATACCCGCTGGACAACTACCCATTGAGCCTCGGCTCACTCCGGGTTGGGGCGTTGCAGGAACTATCTTACTTATTACTGGCCTCGCATATGGCCTTGTCGGGATCAAGAACCGAATGATCCATACTTTTTTTTCGACTGCTTTCGCCGCATCATTGGGCGTTGCCGTCCTCATTGTTTATGTCATGAAATCTGAAGTCAGCGATGCTCTACAGGGAGGCTATGTGGTTGCCGCCGTCATCTCTGGGTGCGTCCTCGGCGGAGCCTCAATGTTTTTTCGGGAGATCACTGAGGGTCTAGGCTGTGCCCTGGGTGGCTTCTGCATTAGCATGTGGCTTCTTTGCTTGGTTCCTGGAGGGTTACTGGGGCCTGTGGTTGCGAAAGCCATCTTTATTGCTTGCTTCACAGTAGGTGGGTTTGCATTCTACTTCAGCCATTATACTCGGGATTGGGCGCTTATCCTCATGATCTCCTTTTCTGGGGCCACTGTTACAGTCTTGGGAATAGACTGCTTCAGCAGGGCTGGACTGAAGGAATTTTGGGCTTGGGTTTGGGAACTGAACGATGATTTATTCCCTCTTGGCGCAAATACATACCCGGTTACTAAGGGTATCCGCGTGGAAACTGCAGCCATCATCATCATCTTTCTCTTTGGTATTATCTCCCAGATCAAACTATGGAAAATTGTCCGGGAGAAGCGTGAAAAGAAGGCAGAGGAAGCTGCTGAAGGAGAGCGCAACCTCCGCGAGGAAGAGGAGCAAGTCGGCCGGAACATTGAAGAAGCGAACGCTCGAGAAAGGCGCCAATGGGAGAGAATATATGGTGATGGAGACGTCGGAAGCTTGACAGCCTCGCGTGACTCGGACGATGCAGAGCCCACAAACGAAAAAAGGAATCGCAGCAGCCAAACGGACTCCTCTAAAACACGCTCGACTTCGATCGTCGAGGTCATCGAAATGGCGGAGATGCCAGATGCTGTTCAAACTAAAAAACAGCCTACCCTAACATTGATGTCTTCTGACCAAGATGAAGACGGCAGGGTCACAGTTCGCGTTGCCACGGATGATACAGTACAGCCAGTCATGGGGAGAGGGGATCAGCAATTGGATACCGGAACTACTATGCAAAATCTCCCTCTCACAGGCGAAGAGGTTGATCGGCGCATCTCGACACAGTCATCTGTTGCCAAATCTGCTGTACCTCCTGTCATTCCTCTCCCATTCACCATTCCTGTCGCTGATGATAATGATGATGCGCTTACGAACGGTGATCGTTCTTCGGTGGCGACCTTCGCTGATGAAGAAGAAGATACTGGAATTCATGCTTCGGGCCATCGACACTCGCTTGCTAAGCGACTTTCTCGCCTGTCCCGAGGATCAATGGAGCTTCTCGGCAACATTTCACATCGATCTAGTCGTGTCTTTGGAGACCATCAAGAAAACGAACATGGCGAGAGTACTGATGAGTTAGTGATTCCACGATCGCGACCACGAGACGATGACGGCTCAGTTGCGGCGACAATTGATGACGACAGCATGAGTGGTGATGGTCGCCAATCCCGTCCGATTTCAGAGCTCCCAAAGAGCATTGAGATTAACGCCCAGCTCTCTGAGAAGGACGATAAGGGTAAACCGAGCCCATCCCCAATCGACCAGGAGACGGTTATGCATGCCGATGGAAACGATGCTATCAAGGCCGAAGAGCCTCCCTCGGCTGACGTGGAAAAGACCAGATCTGCGACTTCTGGCTCATCAGCCCGTGTGAGTTTGACTAAAGATCGGCTACCTCGGTCACTCTCGCGGGTAGCACTTTCCTACAGAACCAACGAATGGGCCAAGCATCTGAGCAACGCCGAAGCTCCCGAAGTTGATGAAATCCACATCGAGGCGTCTCGAAACCCAGTAGTTCCGACTATTGAAGCGCCCGCACCTGTACATGTCGACGAGCTCCGAAAATCATCAGCCGAAGGAACGCCTGCGCCCATGATTCCAAGACCGGACTCTCAAGCGTCCAATTACTCGCAGACTGCTTCAAGACGCAACGTAAAGCAACACGTTCCAGCCGCTCTTGCTTTGCTCACAGGCGAGAGTCAGAGTCGAAGCCCTGGGACCACTCCAACTAGTAGCCTTATGGCACGAACTTCTTCGGGAGGCTTGCGAATAGCCTCGGGCGGAATTGCTCCAATTGCAGAAGAACAAATTGTTCCAAGCCTGACCCCACCGATTGCTGAGGAAGAAACCATGGGGATGCAAAACCTGAATGCTCCAGCGGCAAATGAAAGTCAACGCACTTCAACACCAGGCGTTGTATCTTATTCGAGTCCCCAGACTCTCCTTGGCCAACGAGAAATGTATCTCCGCAATAAATCGGCAGCGAACCTAGTGCCCAGCTCATCCGACGTGAACCTTCCTACACGGCACAGAGCCTCGAGCGACGCAGGATCACTCATCAATTATCCGATGTACGCCGCTGCTATTGGTGTAGATGTGGACGACTTGCCCCTAAATCAGAGGAAGGAACTCATGCGACAGAGCAGTCTAAGCCCTTCTGTTTCAACACCATCTTTGCAGCGGCTCAGTGGTGGCAGCAATAGTAACGGCTTCAATAGTTCAGAAGCACTGTTGAACACCCACCAACCCAAACGTGTGTCAACTCTTCCCACCTCTTCAGCCCGCGAGGCTGCCCTTGCAACATTCCGACAGTCAGTTCAGCATGAGTTACGCGCAGGTACCCCTGTCATCAGCAATTCTGGCCGCGAGACGCCATTCACCCCATCGTCTCTCTTGGCCAGCAGAGAAGTCGAGGTCCAGCGCAGTGTCGACATGAGTCGCAACATCCTCCTGAGTCAAAAGCAAGCCGAAGCCCAGCGCCGCGAGACACAGCAGCGGGAAAAAGAATGGGCTGACAAAGCATTCGACGAACGAATGCGAAATGGCGACCTTCTTGACGTTCATCGCGAGGCTATGCGTAAGCTTCAGAGGCACGCCAAAGACATGTAACCAATGTCCTCAGCAACTCCCCTCTGGATTCATTATACTACGAATTAATTTCTTTCTTTCTTTCTTTCCTTTTTATTCACCAAACCATTTCACATACCCATCTTTGATCTCTTTCAATATTTATGATACCAATGGGTTTCACGGTCACTATTAAAAGTCGGGGGGTTTGGTTATGAAGTGTGGGTAAAATATGATACTGGAGCTCGGAAAAGCTCCTTACTACAATATATATACTAGATAAACGCGTAGGGATTAGTCTAGTGCGTCTGTTGCTCTCAATTCGATGGCAAAATCCAGAATTTAGTCTCATCTAAGCCCAACAGCCATCTCTCTGAATCAATAGTATAAGGAGAAAAGGTGTTCACGAAAGGTGAATTATTATGACTTGTGAAAGTACTTGACGACGTACATCTAAACCAGAGTAAAAACTTTTCATACCTACGCCGTCGCCTGCAATGATGCCGAGCCCGGGTAATACGAGCTAAATGAAAAACAAAATGGCAATAAAGAAGATAAAAGACAGGGATTCCATTGCGTCCCTTGGATGTATAGTGTTTGTCATCTCGCCCAGCCATACATGCGCTCCTAGCGCCGATATGTTTCCTGCAGAGGTTCAGTCGTAACAGAATACGTCGATGACATGGGAACCAACAGGCTGGACTGTGTAGTAAAAGTACCGGGAGTTGGGGTGATCTCCCTGTCAGCCCAGACAAGTGTCTGACTGCAAGGCTGCGTAGCGGAGCTGTCCTCCCACAACTGGTTGTTGAAGACGGAGGGGGGAGAGTCGAGAGGCAAACCGCGATCAAGCGGGGGTCGCTTATCCTTCTTGTTGAAGCGAAATGAGGAGAGTGAAGGAAATGGAATGGCGGGCATGTCGAAGCGCATGCGGAAGAGGAAAGGGTTACGAAGAGGTGGGTTGAGGGGTTCTGAGAAAGCCGAAACAGTTGGGGGAGGATAGGAAATCTCCCGTAAAGGCGACTGTGACACTTGCAATCCACCCAATCGAGGTCCCAACTCGTATTCATGAGTCACGGGGGCAGCGTCGGTGGACTGTAAAGATATTGGGTTGAGGCTTGCAGAGGACGCTGTGCTCATATTGCGCTGAGACAAAAGACTCCTGATCTTGCTTGATATCGAAGAGGCACTATGTAAAGTTAGTTCTATAAACATAAAACTCCCCAGATATTTACTTACGTCGAAGTTGTGGAGCCCATAAGATGAGAGTGTCCAGAACTGCTTCCACCGATTGTCCTGCCTGGGTCATACTCCTCGTGAAGCTTGGGGAAGAGACATCCAAACCCAAGACAGAGCAAGCCGCGACGATAACTATTCATGGCATCCTTGGTCATGCCAAAAAAGATGACGACCGGAATGGCGGAAAGGATGTGGATATAGCAGTTGTTCAAATACCCGAAGTTGACACTATTGGAAGGGACAAAAATCACTGCCGACCATGGATAGGGGATCACTCGATTATGAATGAGGTCGTAATCAAAGGGCTGAAGAGGAAATGCCTTCAGCATGTTGAGAACAGCGAGGGTGACCACTAGAGGTAGATAAGGGACTAAGATAGCCAAGACCATTAGGTAAAGGCGACGCTTCGTCCTCTGAGCGCGTTGGTTAGCAGACCTGCTGCTGTTGACGGCCGAACGAGTGGTTTCTGCAATGTCTCGAAAGCGTATATAGACGAGGACTGTGTGGTGTTAACTAACTTAGACTTATCCATAGCTAGGTGATAAGGGAGGTATAGACTCACTCGCATATCCAGATGTTATCAGTGCGACTGTAATAGGGGCCAGGACGAAGAAGACCATATATGGCCACGAAGGCCATGCAATCCAGCTGCATCCAGCCAGGGTAGCTACTGCGTATCGTTGAGTAGTCAATGGCCAGACCCATGCGACCTGGACGATTGGAAGGGGAAACATGATAAGTGCCTGGACCAGGTTACGCCGGCGTCTCTCCCGAACTGTGAGGGCATTGGCACGAAGGAGGCCGACTTGCTGGGCAAGATTCCGCATGATGGCCAGGAGGCAGGTTCCAAATAAAGCGTTGGTGAAGTTGACGTAATAAGCATTGAGATCGCAGAATCCTTCGCCATTCCACCACTTGCTAGTGTCGTCGTTCCGCCAAATGAGGGAGTTAATTATTGTGTCAAGGTTTGACCATTCGATGTTGGCAATAAAGACAACAGCTGCGAATTCTCCATTGCGGTAGAGGTTCTTTAGAGGGACTATACAGGCAATATTGGCGAGGAGCCCCAAGAGAACTCTGCAAACAAGGTTGGTTGTGAGAGATGGAGTGGTGATGGTTCCAGGTCCAGGAGCCATGATGATAGACAAGTCGTCACGACCAAACAGGTGAGCTGAGTCGATCATGACGACGACGAAGGAGGAGAAGGAGGAATGAATTTATCTCAAGATTTGTCAAAGCCAAAGCAACTTGGTGTTGTTGGTGATGGTGATAGATGCAAGATGGCTCGGGACGTTTACGTCTTGGCTCAACGGTTGATCAAAGCGGGAAGCGCAAGGACCTCAAGCAACGACTCTGTTGGCTATGTTGAGCAGGACTTTAATAGTACATAATAAAAGGAAGAAGGAAGTCAATAACAGCGAGATGTGTCATGGTGGAGAGCTCAATAAGACGGCGGTGCCGTCACTTCGACATGAGATGAAGGGGCGGCATGCCAATTGGTGTTCCTGGGTCCCTAATTAGCAGCATCTTTCGATCGGGGAACTATCATTAGCCCCCTTCCCCCCTTTCAATAAGAAAGAAGCAGGAATCTCCGCCTCCATTTAGATTTTGGCGTCACTGTCATGTCTGCTTGTATAAAGCGCGGCTATTGTGGGCGTCTATTGACAACCTGATCAGGTAAGTGGATCTTGCAGGGGTAAGCGAACGAGACCACTGAATAAGACTCAATAGGCTGCAATGCATGGATGCTTACAAGCCCATTTACACAGTAGAAAACAAGTCTGTTCGATCTCAAGTTGCTAAGAGATCGGCGGCGCTGAAGTTTGAGCCGCAGAGCAGGCTAGGCAGGGTTGGCCTTTTCTCAGTAGAATATACCGATTTGATCATTTATGGGGAGTGATCCAGAGCACTTAGCACCACGGTCTAGATGAGAGGATGAACAAGCTGCACCGTTGGAGTGCAATTGAAATGGAGATTTCAGTCTGTCACAGCTAGTGAATATTTCAAGTATGCTGTAGTAAGTGATTCGTTTCTTCCGATTCACCGAGTAGCGAAGCCCGCTTTTGGAATCGACCACTTCTTGGCCACGCGGGAGTTAAATGGGTTATGCTTTCAAGACATTGGAAGTTTATTATTGATGGTAGGTTAATGCGCAAAAATGCAAGGTCGTATTCAAATCGCAGTGTCGTAGATATGCAGTTATCCAGCACTCCACAGTAAACGGCACCCATCTACCGGGTCGCACAACACCTTCAATCTGAGCCAATCAAATAGCGCATTGAGGGAGCATCCCTAATTCCGACCTCAGCCTACCGCGTGTCAGGGTTTCGAAACAAACCGTCCTGACGCGACAAGCACACCAAAGCTCAGTCCTCCAGTATCCACCTTATCAACACCACCCATACCCTCGCCGCCTCGGTTTCCAGCTTCAGCTCTTCACCAACAACGTATCACACAAGCAAGCAAACATGTCTTTCTCCTCCGTCTTCCGCCGCGCCGCTGTCGCCCCGGCCTCTGCTGCCCGGGCCTTCAGCACCACCACCCCTCGACCTCTGGCCAAAATCACCATCATCGGTAATCTCGCCGACACCCCCGAGGTTCACTCCACCAGCACTGGTCGCGAGATCCTCCGCTACGCTGTCGCCAGCAACAGCGGCCCCCGAGACAACCGCAAGACCAGTTGGTTCCGAGTCACTAGCTTCGCCGAGGGCCCTCAGCGCGACTACCTCATGAACCTTCCTAAAGGGTACGATGACTTCTGAAGACAATTACAACACGTGGTATTTGTGCTGACCATTACGTAGTGCCAGCGTCTACGTCGAGGGTGATGCCTCCTTGAGCAACTACACCGACTCCAACGGCCAGAACCGAAGCAGCTTCAATATTGTCCAGCGTATGTTTACTCCTCCCTAGATACTATCCACCACAGCTAACCCTTCTTGAGGCAACCTCGAGGTTCTCCGACGTCCCCAGGCTCCTGAGCAGGGCGAGTAAGAAGCAAATATCAATCGAATTCCTTCTTGAAACATGGTCGCAAATAAATCGCCTGGCCGTAGTCTTCTGCCTACTTGTTCTCCTCTCTCCCCATGACCGGTTTCTTTTGTTGGATGTTAATGTATGGATGTAATGTACGATGAGCGTTGTGCACAACCTTAGGAGGATCTGTATGATACCATGATGCAATAAACTTTGTTGATCACGCACTTATTCCTTCATCGTGTGCTTACACATACAGGCTACAGAATAGCGGCTATGGTTCGGGGGGGTTGTGAAAGCACTACTCCGTAAACCATGATCATAAGTATGTGTGACCTCAGCTCTTTAGACGCATGGTGGATTCTTCTCCTTTTCGGCAAGTTTCTAATACAGCAGGTAAGGATTCCTCTAGGAAGGCAGGCATGCTTGCCTACAAGAAATTGTACGGTGTCGATATGGATGCTGAAAGAGCTATGCCGGAAATCTGAGAGCATCTACACCAGCGCACAACTGTCCATGCATCCAAAACCAGCAGCAACCCCACCTTCCTCGCTCTTATCGCCCTTTGTGCGCAAAAGATACCCGGCTTCCTCGTTGTGGTGAACTTTGCCTGTACTCTGGTCCCATATGCAAGTACCATAGATCCCCAGCTCGCAAATAACACCGCCTTGCTCTAGGTTGCCATTGCGAAGAATGATGTTGGTGACTGGTGGGGGAGTGATGAGCTCCATGAGAATATAAGACCCCCAGTGGGATTCGGGAACAGATTTGAGGAAGTCTGGAATAGCACCTCGATAGATGTTGTTGCCACCACCTTCACGCTGGGGCTTCAACACATAATTTTGGCAAATCTTGGGGTCGAGGGCCTTCTTCCGAGCCTCAAGGCCAGCATCGCTGCTATCCATCGGGTAGATGTTGGTAAATGTGCGCCACAGCTCAGTTGCGTCATCCGTGTCATCGCGAATGAACCTACTAAGAGCCGAGGACTCTGTGGAAGGGCGCGGTGTTGCGAGAATTTGTTGAACCTTCTTCGTTCCAGCTAATTGAGTCAGGACACTGGGGCATTTAATAGCATTCGACCTCTCCAGGTGATAACGAGCCTGCCAAGCTTGTTGATCAGGGTAATCAGAAGGTCCATATCCAGATCGCATGTAGATCACAGCAACTTCGTAAGTCTTTGAACGGTTTCTTGGAAGGATGTACAGAAGCTGGCGTTTAGAGGTGTCTGCAATCTTGCTGTGCTGTAGGATTTGGGAATAAGGTAGTCGGAACACAGGGATAGATGACGAAGAGCTAGCGATTTGGTATTCAAGATGGCGTTGGTCGAAGATGTTCCTCTCGCCGTCTTGTACGAGAAAGATGACACACTTCTGGTGGCCGAGTTCAGAGTCGGGATAAATATTGTACGCTTCCACGATACCTGCTGCTAAGCCACGAGTGCTGGTGTTCTCGGGCAGGTCTAGTGATCCTTGTGTAATAGGGTTTTCCAAAATCGGGTACTCCGTTGTAGCAAGATACCTGTTCTTATTAGGCTCAGTTTATTAATGGACGGCTTAGGAAGGGAGTCGAATTACTTGTGGAGAGCAGAGGTGTGTGTTGAAAGACCGCCAAAAGAAGAAGCAATGGTATTGAACTCAACCTGCTTGACTTGCAAAGAAGACTTTGTGGTCTCGGTACCCTGATGCACCATATAGTCTGAGCGGAACAAGCCTAGAGACAGGGGCTGTTGTCTTGTTAATGGGGCGTCTTCAATTGAATCGAGAGACACTTACCTGTGTATATCCCTCAGCCTTAACCTTGGTATGAACGTCCCATAAGTTTCGAATAAACTCATCACCATCCGAGACCCTAAACTTATTTAGAAATTGTAGCATGCAAACTTGAGGTGTACTCACTCCTTCACAACTTGGGCCAAGAACTCTTCATCCCTGCTCACTGAGGCATACAGCTCGTTGTAAGTCTTTTGAACTGCCTTACCCTGCGCGAAGCATTGTTTGGGAAATGGACTTGGAAAGAGGGTCACAGGAACGTTGATAGCAGCGATGCTTTTGGGGTCTGCCTCGGCGGCTATGACTGTGGGAGGAGGCCTGACTGCGAGGCCATTACCTATTGACCAGTCCTTGACGGTCTCGATGAGGGCGTCCTTCTCTTCGGCCTTGAGAGTGGGTGGGTATATCCCGTCTGTAAGAGAAGTCATTATGCTGGAACTGACTTAGACTATGCAATGAGGTGTTAACCGAGTAACTGGAATCGAGAGATACTTTTAAAGACAGACTACCTTAGGTTGGTATGGAAGAGAAGTATGAAAAGTCCTTGGTGTATTAGTCAAGACGCTGGCTTGCGTGCTTGGCTGAACGGGGTGGCTTAATAATTACAGTGGGTGCGGGACGCGGAATATCTGAAGATAAAAGGCTCGTTCTCATGTTCACATACCTAAATTAGGGCGATAGACCACATGGAAGACCCACGGCAAATGGGTTCACCCTTTTGACGGCAATTGGATTGGAAGGACTCTGCGTAGGTGTAGTACTTTATTTGGGCGTTTTATGAGGGGCATTTACGATAGCGGGGTAGCAGATTGTGAAGTTTATATTGGGTAAGGTAATATCTTGTTTTGCTCTTCAGTTCCGGCGAGGTTGTCATTCTAATGTGGAGAGGATGTGATATATTGATATCTAGGGGCCCCGCTGAACACAATGGCGTATAGTCGATCTCGGTATGCATGAACAAGTATGAAGTTGAAGACAATGGATCTGTCACAAGATAGAGTAAGATGTGAGTTACCTAAGATAGATGTGAATCCATTTATACCAGGTTAGTAGCTTACCTAGTACCTAGACACAAAATAGGTACCTGCAGTATTGTCCCTCAGAGCAGAAAAGGCTGCTGTGCTCATTATCACTCTTTCCCACCCGCTTCATTTTTTCTTTTTTTCTCATTTTCTTCTTCTTCTTCTTCTTTCTTCAGCTTTCAGTCTACCTCCGGAGCCACGAGTGCACCTTCCTGGCCTATGAGCCTCGCGGAGTCACGTGACAGTACAAAGCTGCTCCGTCTACTAAGGTAAGTATCTTAAGGTGGTTAGCCACTTCCACACGCACAGTACCTGCCTTGCCTTGCGTACCGTGCAACAAGCGTGCTCTGAATGGAAAAGAAGGTACTCTCCCCAACATCGCTCAACTTTGCATCTACGAATTCTGCAAAACTCGGTTTGTTTCTTTTCTATTTTTCTTTTCTCTAATGATCTCATAGAACTCATAGAGAAGCCAGCCCGGAGATTTCTCTTTTTTTTTCCCTCGCACGGTTTTACATCTCTTGCGCTCTGCTTGCACTTTCACTTCACCTCATACTTTCCTTAAGGTAGCCAAGCCTTTGACACCCGAGCATTTATCTTTTCTGAACGTTTGGGATTTTACTTCGACGCCAAAACGCAGCGAGGATTCAGCCTTGAGTGGCCTTTGTCAAACGCGGCCAAGCGGCGGCGGCTATGCACATTTCTTCCCACGCATATTCTAGTCGCTGGGCCTTTGCTCAGCAGACCTGTCACAAAAGCGCATGCTTTGAAGTATAATAAAGATTCCCACGTATGTCTCTTCCCCTTTTTAATGACTAATTCTTTTACTCGATCTTTGATACCAAGTTTGATAGAAGAATTATCTGTGCTCTTCTAAGCACGTGTGTCACCAAATGGACGACATCGAGGATGATCCCTATTCCTGGGATATCGACGTGGTTGTTAATCGACTCTGCGCTCCTGGGGTCCCATGGAGTCGAGATCCTGGATTCCTTGCCACACGCATCCAGGAGGAAGAGTTTGATGGCAAAACTCTATTGACCTTTGAACATGTGTGTTCGCGTCAAGAGTTGATGGACTGTCTCGGCATTAGGATCGCCCGCCACAAAGCTGCCCTCGCAGAAGCTATCGTTACTCTTCGTTCTAGGAGCAAAGGGTATTGGGAATGGCAAGCCGACTTCAGGCGAAAACAATCCGGATTCCCTGGCGAGGCAACCGAAGCCTTAACACATGCCACGGAACAAAGGCGATCCTCCAATCTTCCGAACGGTGATCATCATAAAGAAAAGGAGACGCCTGTTTCCGTTTCTGATACTAATGGAACGATTCCTCATGCTGCAGGGAACCCATTGCAGCAGGAATTAGATAGCCAAAACCACACACACACACACCAAGCACATGACCAGCTTCAACTTGCAACGCATTCTCGTCAGCCGCCCATTCATGAACCTCCTGACCAAATCCCCGAGGTTGATGAGAGATCTAGTAAACGCAGGCGGGTGGCGCCCATGCTGTTGACAGACACACCAAGGAACGCCGATCCCGCTTTCCTCCCGACGGAAGCTGATGTGCTTGACTACGCGACCACCAAGGCTGGGATGAAGTTTGCAGACGATAACTCTGCAGGCTTTCCGTGGGATAATGCACCCTCGTATGCCTACCTAGGCAAGGGCAAGATTTCAAGAGAGGACATGCTGACGCCAGTCGGTATGTTGAGCTCTCTCCTCAACGAGAGCGACGATTCCTTTACTTCATTCAGCATCCATACAATTCCACCTGGAAGAAGACTCGCGGCAAACAATATTCTTAAGCGGCTTCTTACAGGCCGCTATCGCATACATATGCATTCCTCTAGGTCGCCAAGTCATCTTTCCAACGAGTCTGATGAGATCCTCGAACTCACCGACCTTGACAACGAACTGGACGCTGAGACATTAAGGGAGATAAAAGAAGAAGAGGCTGAAAACGAGAGGCTTGATGCCCTTGACGACAATTCCCAGCCTTATCCCTTTGTCACTCCTGAGCGAATCGCAGAGATATTAAACGAGGCCATAACAGCTATTGAGGAAAACTGGGCTGAGAAGAAGCTCCCAAAGTATGAGCGGAAAGCTTATAGTCTATGGCAGAAATCTCGCCGCCTTGGCATTAAGGGCATACAAATCCAGAATGCTTACAAAACGGCTAAGCATCTCATCGAACGACTCCAGAAACTCTGTCTCGAAATCCAGAAGACGGACTCGGCCTCCGAGGCACATTACCGAGAGGCAGCCAAGAGCCTTGAGCAAAGTTTAGAAGACAAGAAGTATCAGGAGTGGTTGATTAAGTTGCTTGAGTCGTCAAGGCCACCCCCAAAACCACAAACAGTGGCCCGTCCGAAACCACGCGCCGTACGGCAGCTGGACACCCTGGCCCTTATGGAAGACGAGGTTCTCACTAGCTCTGAAGAGGAAGATTTCGTCGTTCCTGACGACCACATGGATGTAATTGAAAATGGGTTGACGACTGATCGGGATTCAACACCTCCCCCTATGAAGCAGGAATGGGGGGATTTCAATACTGACTTCATGGATTTGACGCAGGGCGACATGGATGAACCCCGAGGCTTGGGTTATGACATGACTAATCCCATCGATTTGACTAGTCCTGCCAAGCAAGCGAACAGTCCCTTGAATGGAGATCGGGGAAACGCCGTCCCTCCCAGAAAGAATCTTTCTGAAAGAGAAGCTCTCGATGCAGGCCCTTCTGATGCAGCCATTACCAATGGAGAGAGCTTGACAACAGACGACCCTGCTAACGTCGAGAACAAACCACTTGAACCCGATGTTGTCTGTTGCCAGGCTCCCATTAACCATGTCTCTAAAAAAGGTCATGACGAAAACCAAAGCCGAGAGATTCAGCCAGAAAAAACACAATCTCCACGTCACGATGGCGGCTTTCACCCCCCACCCATTGAGAGTTTTGGCGATCTTCAGCAGCTTGCATCTCAACCGCTTAAAAAATACGTCAAGCGCAACGATCGCTGGCGATTGTTGATCGGTGAGATGTGGCATATGGAACACGCCCGACGGAAGTCAGCAGTCGATCTGATATTATCAGATCACCCCAATAATGTATGGGAGGAGCATATCCAGCCATATCTATTTGAACCCCTGGAAGATCCCGAACAGCTACCACAGGGTAACGTAAAGGTGGTTCTTTTTGACGTTGTACGTCTTTGTCGCTGCTTCTTCGTGTGTCAGCACACAACAGAAGAACAAATGCTTTCCTATAAAATGGGAAAGTTGAGAAAAACATTGAACCAGGCACGAGTCAAATTCTTCGAACCTCTCTGTCTGTTCGTAGCGGCTCTTACGCCTCACTTCCCCCAGGATAGTCAAATCTATAGACAAGACACGGACATTCTCGACGACCTATTTCCAGAGGAACAGGATGAGATGGATGACTTTGACGATGTCGTCGAGGGAGGGCGTGCCGGGCGTCGAAGACCAAAAGAAAAAGAAATCATCCGTGACAAAGCAGCCGTGGATCTTCGAGAACGCGAGAATCAAAGGCTTAGGGAACAAGAGGCTCGCAGAAAGAAATTGAGGGAGACCCTTGCGCTGGATGGCTCGGTGTCACGGGATGGGACTCGCCTCATCATAAACGAAAGCAAAGAAGAAGACCAAGGTCTTATCTACATCCATGAGGACATTGGTCGCCGAATCAAGGATCACCAAATCGACGGCGTTCGCTTCATATGGAATCAAATTGTGCGAGACCCAAGTGTACGGCAAGGTTGTTTGCTAGCCCACACAATGGGACTCGGCAAAACTATGCAAGTCATCACTGTCCTCGTTGCTTTGGCAGAGGCAGCACAATCTAAAGATCCATCTGTAGTGGCTCAAATACCCGAAGATCTGAGGGAACCACGGATTCTGGTTCTTTGCCCAGCTGCCTTGGTGGACAACTGGATAGATGAGCTCCTCAAATGGGCACCAGCGGATTTACTGGGCGAGCTACGCAAGGTCTCATCTAATACACCGGTCGAGGAAAGGGCTGCGGTGGTGTCGTCATGGGCTTCTGGCAGAGGCGTCCTTACACTTGGCTACGAAATGTTCAAAAAGATCATGAACATGTCAGAGGAGCTAGCAGATCTTCTGACAAATCGTCCGGACGTGGTCATCGCCGATGAGGCGCATAAGATGAAGAATCGGGAGTCACAAACTAACCTGGCTAGTTCGCGCTTCAGAACAAAGAGTCGCATTGCACTCACAGGATCACCACTGTCCAACAGTGTACTAGAGTATTTTGCCATGATTGACTGGGTTGCCCCCAACTTTCTTGGCCCGTTCTCCGAGTTTAGCCACATTTATGCCTCTCCGGTCGAGCGAGGCCTCTATAACGACAGCACACCAGCTGAAAAAAGGAGGGCACAAATGAGGCTGAAGGCGCTTGAGCAACTTGTGGCACCGAAGATCAATCGCCACACGATCGCTGCCCTAAAAAGCGACTTGCCACCAAAGCAGGAGTTCATCATATTCGTGCCTCCAACGACACCTCAGAAGCAGTTGTACCAACTGTACATCAGGGGTGTAGCAAGAGAAGGCACCGACTCGCAAGCTGAGACTTTTGCTGCCATCAACCATCTTGGATTGATTTGCAGCCACCCACGATGCTTTGAAGCAAAGGTGAAAGCAATTCAAAAGGGCATCCGCTCAAACAGCGATAATGAAGACAAGTCCTTCCCCAAGTCTATGATTCCAGAGTTCTTGGAAACGTTGCATTCTTTTAGGGACTTGGAAACGCCAACGCTTTCATTAAAAACAGAACTGCTGACAATCATACTCGACGAGGCGCGTCAAGTTAAGGACAAGGTGCTCATTTTCAGCCAGTCCTTACACACATTAGATTATATCGAAAACATGTGCAGAATGCAGAGGAGGACAGTTTCTCGCCTAGATGGCAGCACACCAGTTCCGAGTCGACAAAGGCAGACAAAAGACTTCAATGAGGGTAGCAAAGAGGTGTTTTTGATATCTACAACTGCTGGTGGTGTAGGACTCAACATTCAGGGGGCTAACAGGGTTGTCATTTTTGACGTCAGATATAACCCATCAGATGAGCAACAAGCGGTGGGCCGAGCGTATCGTATCGGCCAGCAAAAGCCTGTATTCGTCTACCGTTTCATGGTCGCAGGAACTTTCGAAGATAATCTTCACAACAGACAGGTTTTCAAAATGCAGCTGGCATCGCGAGTCGTTGACAAGAAGAATCCCATCAGCTGGTCAAAGCGCAAAGGCGACGTAGTGTCGGTGATCAGACATTGTCCGCCAAGCGATCTCACCCCTTATCTGGGCAAGGACAGAATTCTGGACAAACTTATAAATCATCGCGAGAACGGCGAGAGTATCCGATCCATTGTGACAACGGACACTTTCGAAGAGGAAGATCTTGGCGCGGCGCTTACTGAAGATGAGAAGAAGCAAGTAGCCCAAATGATCGAACTGAATCGTCTTCGAGAAACCAACCCAGAGGAGTATTTGAGGGCGAAAGACCGAGTGGATTTAAAGGAGCAGGCTAGGTTGCATGGAGAACAGGGTGAGCTCCTTCGTGCGAGTTCGTTATCTCAACAGTTTGTGCCTCGATTAATTGATGATACATCGGATATGCTTCACCATGCACGATTTCCACCTCCAGCAACCGCTCCAGCTCTTGGACAGGATATGTTAGGCGCCGGAAAACTATCTCACGAAACGAGCTCACCTGTAAGTCCCCCCCCACCTTGGCATGCTTTCGGGTTCCCTGCTTACCCATACAATAAGACAAACCGGCCTGTGTCCCAGCAACCTACGGCTTCTAGCCACGGCCCAGCACCAATGCCAATGGCTGGTGCGAACACCTTTTTCGGAGAGCATAACCATTCTGGGCCACTGATTGAGCCGCACTCGACCCCGATCATTTCTGCACAGCCGCGCGCGAGTCCCATCTTTAAGCAAGGTGGAGTCTTCAACGTAACTGAGAACCCTGCTATGGTCGAGTTCGAGGGTTGTCTGCGGGAGAGCCTTCAAAAAATGCAACAACGCAATGTACTACAAACAGGAGGTGACCCTGGTGAGATGGCCAAGTCTACAACCATGCGTGTGAACGAGGTCCGTAGGAAGGGCCAGTATGGGTTGCTCCCTGACACAAAGCATTGGAGGGTACTCATTAGGCTTCTATCGCACCAAAAATGGGTGATTGCAATTGCCACAGGCTTCATAGCGCCAGAATACTTGGCTCAAGCCGAAGAGAAAGATCTCGAAAAGCGACTCGAGGCCATCAATGCACTCACAGAAACGGAGATCGCTACTCGGGCACTTGAGAAGACTAGTTCTCCCGACCCAAATGTATGATGCTCATCAAACCCAGCTCTGGACAACCCTCTTTTTCTCTCACTCTCTAACTTCCTCTCCCCCCCCTATTTTGTTTGCGCAACTTCACTAATTTGTTATTTCAAAGAATTTGCAGAATATCAGGCGTCGAAGCTCGCACCGGGGTGAGAAGCGATCCCGGGCTACGGATGATATGAAAATAATGCGGGAAGCGGCGGACAATAGGAGAAACCGAGCATTCCGTCTACCGCCATGGGCAAATGAGGCCCTTTTTGAAGAGAAAACCCGAACATCACCTGCAATGGGCACTCGAGAAGGGCAGTTTGGTTTCAGGGATGTTACGCCTGGTCTCTAACTTGAGAGATCTTACAAGTATCGTTCGTTTCGATTGAGGATTGGAGTTCATGGGATCATGCAGATGGGAATGATGAAAGTACGGTGTCCATACGGGAAGATAAGTTTCGATGGCGTTTACGGCATGGCATAGCATTGAGCCAGATGATACCCTTTTTGAGGACGCGTTAATATGCAGATTTGTTTAGAGAGAGGCGAATGGGTCCAATTGTCAAGCCCATATTTAGTCCCCCTGCGGGAATCTATCAATAATAAACTTCACGCAGCAAGCAATCCGTGAGTCTTGAAGTTGGAAACCAGATGATTTGCATTATAGGTAGAGAGATATGTATTTTGCAAGCATTTCTTTCCGCTGCCATGTTTGAACGCATCGATGTATTCTGTTGACGTTGCCTCAAGAGTTCCGACCGACTCGATTCGACATATCAGAATCGCCATTCGAACAGTTCGGTGAAGCAGTAATTATGTTCGCAGCATATTTTCAGCCATAAAGAAGGATTCTCTTCTTATTGAAGTTACAAAGAATTATAGTCCACGATAGACTTCGGCAATTATGCCCCAATATGTTCAACAAGCAAAGTCTTGCTTCATAGTGCGTTTAATGAGTACGTGCAAAACCAACGGTTTCGGGGATAGACGAAAATGTCTTAGCATAGTTTTCCACCACTCTACATCCATAATCATACTTGGAGGAAGAAGACGGAACAAGTTAATGGTTGAGCAGTGGGTATGCATCGTACGAGACATTTAGTACGAGGCCGAGAGTGTTCAATTTCAGACTCGGGGATCTGGCCTGACATCCAATTCTTAAATAAGTATCATGTCTGGCAAGGTTGCTGCATGTCGAACTAATGTTAGATTATGGCATTCGGAACTCTTAATATTATCTTCTTTCTTCGGAATGATGGAAGTCTTCCAGTTGATGAACCTCGTCATGTCCGCCTTTCAGTGACAATTCAACGATAGCCAACCAATAACCAAGAAGTAATGGACAGATCTAGCCCTTGCTGGGATCTAGAGTGCAAAAAGGACGAGCCAATCACGAGCGAGGTATTTCGTTACGGCTGTCCCTGAGTTTGACTCGGGCGCTGTCTTCCCTGTACGTACCAGCATCAGGTGTCGGCATGTGCGGGCTTTCACCTTTTGAGGCTGCGGGCCGCTGTAGGCCGCTGTTTATATCCTTCACAAATGGTGAAAAATACTTTCGGTGAGAGTAGAGGCGCATGTATCCGTTGTAGAGACGTTGATACAGGCAAAGTACTTTCATCTTGGGCTTCATATTACCTACCTTAGTACCTAGAGTGGCTCAAACAATTCACGTGTCAAACTAACCTGTATATGCATTGATACCTACCTGTTGATACGCCTAGACCAGTCGGCACCCCCTCATGAGAAAGCTGACCTATGCAGAGGGAAATGCCCTGCATCGGCAGAAGAATGCACAGTTTACTTGCCCGAATAGGGAAACTTGCGCGGAGTTGAACTCGTCGAGCGCTTGTGAGAGGTGGAGAGAACGAAGAAAAAGGACGGAACCGAAACGGAAGCATTCAGTGGGTCAATGACCGACCGTTCTTGCCGAACCACCGCCGACTTATTATTGATTCCAATCCTACCTCAGTCACACTCACTACATAGCCGCTATATTTTCCACTGTCTTCTTCCTTTTTTCTCTCCTCACATTTCGACACCGCCAACCTCGCTTTTCTCTTGCTGTGAAAGGCCCAATTGCTTGTGAATTGTCTCACTTCTCACGGCTGATTGTAAGCCCTTGTTCGCTTTTTCGCACGTCTGGCATATTTGCCCCTCCACGTTCGAAAACACCACGTTTTGCCCCTCCGATTCACTCGACGAAGGCATTGTCCTCTCAGTTCTACGAATACTGTCGAATACACGCAACAATGGATGCTGTCCTTCGTCAGTCCAAGGCCATGTGCCCTTTCATGAAGACGGCCACGCCTGCCACTCTGCGTGCCTTGTCCACCTCGACTCGTGCCCTTCCGGCTCCCGCCTCTCCATGCGGCGGCACCATGTCCAAGCTTCAGCTGCTTGGCCAGCGATGCCCTGTCATGGGAAAGGCCATGGCCGTTCAGACCGCCAAGAGCCGCGCTGCTGGTTCTGTTCGTGCTTTCTCTGGCCACTCTAAGACTGGTAAGGCCAAGATTCACACCACCTGCAACAAAGAGGCTCGCGCTGTCGACCGCCCGCTCTTTGACGGCCGTGACAATGGTAAGTTGTCTTTCAGCCAGAAATGCTCTTGGTAATGCCGTCTATTCTTATTCTGACTCTTGCCTCTCAGCTCCCGCACCTCCTGGTGTTCACGCAACCCGAAAGCCTACCTCTGCTTCTCCGACCGCTGCTGCTGCCGCCGCTGGCTTCCACTCTCCTGGTAAATTCGATTACGAAGCATTCTACAATGCCGAGCTCGAGAAGAAACACAAGGACAAATCATACCGCTATTTCAACAACATCAACCGTTTGGCCAAAGAGTTTCCCCGTGCGCATATGTCTGACAAGGAGGATCGAGTAACCGTATGGTGCGCCAACGATTACCTAGGTATGGGCCGCAACCCTCATGTCCTCCGAAAGATGCACGAAACATTGGAGGAGTATGGTGCTGGCGCTGGTGGAACTCGAAACATCTCTGGCCACAACAGACACGCCGTTGAGCTCGAGAGTACCTTGGCAAAGCTGCACGCTAAGGAGGGTGCTCTTGTCTTCAGTTCCTGCTATGTCGCCAATGATGCGACTCTCGCCACGCTCGGCAGCAAGATGCCTGAGTGTGTCATTCTCTCCGACAGCCTGAATCACGCCTCCATGATTCAGGGTATTCGCCATTCCGGCACCAAAAAGATCGTTTTCAAGCATAACGATGTGCAAGATCTCGAGACTAAGCTGGCATCACTTCCCCTGCATGTGCCCAAAATCATCGCCTTCGAGTCAGTCTATAGTATGTGCGGCTCTATTGGTCCTATCGAGGAGATCTGTGATCTTGCCGATAAGTACGGTGCCATCACTTTCCTCGACGAAGTCCATGCCGTCGGTATGTACGGACCTCACGGTGCTGGTGTCGCTGAGCACCTTGACTGGGAGGCACACGCCAATGGTGCCCCTCGTGGAACCATCATGGACCGAATTGACATTATTACTGGCACTCTGGGCAAGGCTTATGGTTGCGTTGGTGGCTACATCGCAGGTAGCGCCAAATTCATTGATATGATCCGGTCATTGGCCCCTGGCTTCATTTTCACTACTTCTCTCCCCCCTGCCACAATGGCCGGTGCTCAGGCTTCCATCGAGTACCAGATGGACTTCGATGGTGATCGACGACTCCAGCAGCTACACACTCGCGCTGTCAAGGAAGCTATGAATGCTCGAGACATTCCCGTCATTCCTAACCCTTCTCACATTGTACCTATTCTTGTCGGCAACGCCGAAACTGCAAAGGAGGCTTCCGACATGCTCCTCAATGACTACGGAATCTACGTCCAGGCTATCAATTACCCTACGGTTCCCGTTGGCCAGGAGCGTCTCCGCGTAACACCAACTCCCGGACACATCAAGGAGTACCGTGACCAGCTTGTTGAGGCTATCGATGAGATCTGGACTCGTCTCGACATCAAGCGAACCTCTGATTGGGCTGCTGAGGGTGGCTTCATTGGTGTTGGCGAGCAGGATAATGTGCAGGAGCCTCTGTGGACCGATAAGCAGCTCAACATCGAGCAGGCCACCAAGGAGATTAAAGCTACCGGTCAAGCTGTCAACAGCGTTACCGAAGCTCTTCTTGAGCTTGAGATCAAGCAGACTTCTCAGGCTGCTACTGCTGCTTAAGCGACGGGAGGATCTCAAGCGCACTGACATCGTCAATGGATGATGGGCAGTACTCAAATTCACTTCTATGCAGATATAACACTCGTTTTGAGTTATCTTTTACCATTTATGCTGTCCTCTGGGCATGCCAATTGAATTATTCCCCATTACCACATCTTGTGATATATGGAGTAAACACATACCATTGTTTCCCAAACACCTGTGGGCTTTTTCGATGAATTGTGATCATCATGACTACACAGTTATGACGGATAATTTATGCTATGTAAATCAAGTCATGATATGACGGTCTTCATATCCATTTTCGGAAGAATGTTGTACCGAAGTCTCTGAATAATAGGTTGGCGGAGAGTTGAATGATGGTGCCGTGTCCCTGAGGCGGAGGCCCGGTGAGATTTCGAGGTCCGTCTCCGTCTTGGTGACAGGATCCCTGCATCCTGCCAGCTTTAGACCAGTCAAACGACAACCCAAACGACAGGGGTCTCGAGAATATCGTTCAGTGTCTGGGGTATCGACGCCGTTTTCAACTCCGTCTCCTTTTGCAAACCGCTTTTCTCTGCTTCAGTGAGACTAACAAGAATCAGATAACTCAGTAATGACAATATGAACCCCAATTCTACTCAGGCTAAGAACAAGGGACCCAAGGCCTGTACAACATGCGCTAAAGCTAAGGCAAGGTGCGTCCCTGGGCCTCTGGGGAGCCTCAAATGCGACAGGTAAGTTACGATAATTGGTTCTCTTGAGGATGGCGTTGTTCATGGCTTGTTCTGGTTGCTTTTGTCCCAAACTCTTCTCTTTGAGTGCATACACACATGTAAGTTTGCGGTTAGGTACAGCTGCTGACATCAGAGTCTCAACTTTCAAGGTGCCATCGACTAAACAAGCCATGTGTTAACCAAACTCCGGCTCCGGCCCGGCCCCGTAGAAGCCCAAAGCTATCTAAGATAGCTGCTTTGGAGAAACGCCTTGAAGAGCTGTCCTCGCACGTAAGGCGTGAGTCTTCAGAAGAGGAGGACTCCTCGCCTCCACCTTCGACGAGTGAGAAACGCTCAGAGCTGTTGACCAAATCTGATGCCTGGGGTTTCAATCACTTGTTTCCCTTAAAACCGGGAATTGAAAATACCCCCGGTCAACATCCTCCACCGTCAGCTCCGGACAAGACACGGCCATGGGACTCCTGGTGGCCCACGCCCCGTGAAGCGGAGCTACTTCTCAACGGCTATAGGACAATCCACTCATGTCTATTTCCGTTTGTGTGTGTTCCTGGGCATATGACAGCCCTGGAGCTGCGTGAACATCGTCCATTCCTGTGGAAGGCTGTCATGATGGTAGGGTTGTTTCTTGATGGAGCTAGACAGGTTAAGCTTGGCCAAGAGTTACTAGCTGAGATTGGACGAGCAGCTGTCGTAGATGGCCTGAACAGTCTGGATCTACTCCAGAGCTTGCAAATGCTGGTGGCATGGTATGTACTGATATGGCGACCCTTTCGTTAGCACGCCCCTGACTTGTGGCAGGTTTCACTATGCGTTGAAGGGCTCTCAAGTGACGAATCTGCTGTTCCTTGCTAGAGCTATATGCGTAAATTTGAGGTTCACGGAAGATACGAGTCTTCAAGGAGAAGAATCTGATCGCAATCTTGATCATATGAGAGTTTACGCTGGCACTTATTACCTTAACACTTTGTAAGAACTACCCGCCTTCATTCTGGGGTTTGCTGACTTGGATTAGAGTGTTCACAGCGAACAAGCGGCCTGATGTCCTCATGAATACCAGCCATCTGGAAATGTGCTGCAGAGTTCTTGAGAGAACTATGCAGCACCCCTCTGATGAGTACTTGATAAAGCTGGTGCGCATTCAGCAGCTGGCACAGTCCATATCTGTCACCATGTCAGCGGAGAACCTAACTCAGACCGCCAGCAAACTACCATTGACAATGGTAGTGCAATCGTTCGAGGAACAGTTGCAGCTGTACAAAGACAATCTTGGCCCACGGTTCGCTGATAACGGTATTTATGTCACCCCATTCCGATCGTCTAGCGCTCACCATGGTTTAGATAATCTCAAGACCCATGTCAACGTAGCCGAGGTGCTCCTCTATGAGATCGCCGTCTCGGACCAACACTCTGCAGCATCCTATCTTCCTCTAACTGACCGACTCCAACTTCTTTGGGCTTGTGTTCGATCTCTAAAGACCTTTTTCGATATCCGGTTCGATCATCGAGAAATGGAACGCCCACGTTTCCTGTGTATGAGCGCGTCTGAACTTGTGTACACCATCATTGTTGGCATCAAGGTCGTAACACTTCAGTTACCCGGGTGGAACCTCGCCCAAATACACGCAGAGCTTGACATGGTCGAGGTGATGAGCCAGCAAGCCCAGGATCTGGACATCATCGTGGGGCGCCGCAAACACGGCAACATGCTAGGTACACCGACGCCCGGGGGAACGACAGCAGCTACACCTGCGCCTCCACCAGATCCTTTCGAGAGACTTGTGAAGCAGCTGAAGTCAGTGAGAGACTTGGTCAAGGCTGAGAGACAGCGTCTACTTACGGGATCTGGCAACGCTGATCTCGTAGACTTCAGTCAAGACTTCTTGATGGATGATTCAGGAACGGACTTTTGGCAAGCGGCGGCTACGAGAGGTTATAATGTATGGAACATCATTGGTGACCCTGGCGTCTTAAATGAGTCGACTTGACGCCTTACGAAGTCGGTGAAGAAGGTTGTATTAACATCTTAGCATTAAGTCGTTGTGTTACTCAGCAATGCTCTTTTTCTGTTACATGATATAAAGTAAGCTTGTTCAAGATAGCTGAAGTTTTCTTTGTTGTCTATTCAGCAATTTTCGATCCTTGTCTGCCGAGCTTCATTCACCTGGAATGACATCGATATCAACTTCAACTGCCTTGACCTTGGCCATATTCAGCCACCGCAGGTCACCCTTGGCAGTCGATTTTCGGATATTGTACAGCTCATCAAGGAATGTCGGCACAAATGAGCCCGGTCCACGGACTTCGTTCCTCTCAGCGGCGAGCTCAGCAGCGAGTCCAAACATGACAGTTGCAGCGACAGCAGCAAGAAGAGGGTCAGCGCCGTACGCAGCAACCATGGCGCTGACTGTTGTGCCAAGAGTGCACCCAGTGCCTGTGACTTCGCCAAGATAGGGATGGCCATTGCTGATGGCTAGAGTACGAGTTCCGTCACTTACGAGGTCAGTAGCGCCTGTGAGTATGACGACGGTGTGCCGGTGCAAGGCGATGGAGCGTACAAGGGATGCCTTTTGGGGAAAAGTGAGGGAAGAGGTTGAGTCAACGCCCCGTTGCGTAATTGTGGCGCCCGCTACAGTCTGAATCTCGCCCTCATTGCCCTTGATGATGGTGAAATGTCCAGCATCGAGAAGAGTCTTGACGGCATTGCGACGAACAGTGGTAGCACCAGCGCTGAAAACATGAGTAAAGTTGATTAATTGATGGGATTTTTGGAGGCTTACCCGACAGGGTCAAGGACTATAGGTCTGTCCGCTTCATTGTAGGCCTTGATGGCTTGGAGATAGTTCTTAAGTCCATCGGGAGTGACGGTGCCCATATTGACCACAAGAGCACCTCCAAGTTTGGCAAGGTCAGCAGCTTCTTGGGCGTAGTTGGCCATGATGGGGCTTGCCCCAACACAAAGAGCCACATTGGCGGCAAAGTTTTGAACAACCTGGTATTCCAGCATGAGAATTTAACATGGTCGTCGCATGAACCGAGCTGTACTCACCAAGTTGGTCATATTGTGAGAAAGGGGCGTCTTGTCGGCTACGGCCCTGATAACTTCGGGGATTTTGGCAACGATGACTTTACCGAGGAGATCACGAGCGGCGGTAGCTGGCTCAGGAGCAGCGATGAGAGCGCTCACTACAGCAACGCCATCGAGAGACTTGGAGGGGCACCCGGCTGCAGCGAGAACAGGGGCAGTGTTGCTGGCGTTGATACCGCCTATACAAACAGCAGGAACGGAGCCATATCCGGCATCATATAGAGCCGAGAGGATATCGCGGACTCCTGAGGGACCGATGATAGATTTTGTGTCCTTTTTGCTGATCGTGTGTCAGGGGCTGATGTGAGTCACACACGATGCTTGTATATCACTCACGTCTGAGTTGAGTAGACAGTCCCGATACCGAGGTAGTCAGCACCGGCCTCACAAGCCTTGAGAGCTTCTTCTTTCGAACTTGCGGTTACGCCAATGATTTTGTTGGGGCCAAGAAGCTTTCTTGCTTCTTCATATGCTGTACCAAATGATCAGATCATGTCTTGATGGTTAGGTAGTGAGGGATATCAACATACCCATATCATCCTGTCCAATATGCACGCCCTCGCAGTCTATCTCAGCGGCAATGTCCACACGATCATTGATGAGAAGGGGGACATTGTAACGACGGGCAATGGCGTGTAGCTTCTTGGCTGTGTCTACAGCGACTGGGCGCTCACTGTGCTTGTCTCGATATTGAAGGATGGTGACACCGCCTCGCAAAGAAGCCTCAACTACCTCTTCAAGGCTACGATCGCCAAGAATCTCTGGCGTTGAGTCTGTGACCAAGTATAGGCCGTAGTTGACTGTGGGCTTGGCCATGGTTGAGGGTGATGAAATCAGGTGGACGACTTTGGCGGGGTTAGTTAGTGTCTGGTAATTGATGAGATAGGAGTGGAGAATCGCATAGAATTAACTCTTTTGGCTTATGCTTCCATTGTTATTTGCCAATTAGAGTCGTTTTCGCGAAAAGGAAAGATATTTGGAAGGGTGGAGTGAGCGATATTACAAGTGATGAGGTAAAAGTGTGGTGAGGTGATTGATTAGTTACGATGACATAGGGTAGGGGAATGAATTGTACAGCACCTCACTCCGTTTGTGATTAGTACCTAGGTATGTAAATTATAGATAATAAAAACTAGTTGGGGGGTATTTTCTTGAATCTTTCCAATGGCTCGAAGGTTTTCTAACAATCGGCTAGAACCATGCATCTACTTGGGATGTTGAGTAACCTCAAGACCTCACTTTTATTGCTGGAAAGGGAATTGTCTCAACTATCCAGCCGTCCATCCAACGATGACGTTAGAACCTCGAGATATCTCGGCCAAAAATCCATGTAACCAACCAATAAAATGGAATCATGAGCTTATTCTTTAGACTCATGCTCTTGGTCAAATACGCCGTCCTCCACAGAATCCACGCCGCTCGGCCTTTGAGCTCATCAGTACCCTTCTGATGAATAGCCCTCCAACCTCCAAGATACGCCATTGTACCCCAGTTACGGAAGTGAAACGGAGCAGTTGGAGGCCCCTGAGAAGACGTTCCAGCGTTGAATCTCTTGCCGAGATATGTAGCCTGTTGACTTGCTACTTGCGCAGTGGCGGGAAGTGATTCCCCTTGGATATTGGCGCAGTCACCAATTGCGTAGACGTCCGGGAGTGTCTTTGTGATTTGTTTGCCGTTGGAGTCTTGGGCTTCGACCTGGACTCGAAGGTGAGAATCAACAGCGAAGCCGCCTGTTTTGCAGTTCTTTGCGATCTTTCCCATGCCCTCCACCTCTCGTCCGACTAACTTGCCAACCAGAGGGTTCTGCATGAGACCCGTGCTCCAGACGACAACGCCTGCTGCGACTTCTTCAGGTTCCTCCTTGATACGCATGAGGAGGACATCGTCGTCTCGTCGAATGCCCTGGAGGTGATGCTCGGTCTTGACTTTGATGCCTGCACGGCTGAAGATGCTTGTGGCGTATGCGGCCAGATTGCGATCAAACATAGGGAGAACCTTTGGTGCAATGTCATAGATGGTGATGGCAACGTGAGGCATCAGTTCGGGATACAGCTTGGCCAAGTCCTCGTGTATAAGATCGTGAAGCTCAGCTGCGTATTCGATACCTGTAGGACCGCCACCAACAACAGCAAAATGAAGTAATCGTTTCCTCTGAGCCGCGCTTGTGCTAGGTAGAGAAGCCTGCTCGAACTTCTGCAGCACTTTAAGACGTACTGTCCGAGCATCTGTAGCATCTCTCAGAAAACACGCATGCTCCTTGACACCCTCCACACCAAAAGTCTGACTGTAGCACCCAACAGCCACTACAAGCTTATCATACGGGACCTGGAACTCGAGGCCCTTTAACAGATCCTTGCCCGAGCGAGCCGTGACTCCATCACGTTGGTTAGCTTCAACTGTGATGGTCTTGTTGGCGAAGTCAATATCAGAAGCCCAAGCCTGATGGAACTCTGTAAGATTGAGTTTACGGCAGGGTTCGACAGCAGCTCGGAACTCGAGAGTGCCAACGGCGGTTGAGGCGATAAGTGGAGTGAAGACGAAGTGAGAGCGAGGAGAGATGAGAATCCGAGAGGTTTGAGAGGGAGATATTGTCTTTGCGAGAGCGTATCCAGCCCAGCCTGAGCCTAGAACGACGATGCGCTCTTTTGGTCCTGAGAGAAAGCTCATGTTAGTTAGTGTGGTGACAGGAGATGAGGTGCTCTGAGGCCATTCAAGTCTCTTAAGGCGCAGATGCAAAAGCACAAGCCAACTGACCCCCATAACAATTCACCGCACTCACCTTCTTGAGTCACTGTACTGGCCAGTCTCTTGCAAGTGACTCTTCCCAACTTCACCAACAAGCGCTGTTCTGTCACCCTACGGCCCAGACCAAGTCCGATCATGGCGTATCTCCTAATTTCGCGTGACTAGAAAGCCCGTAGTATCACGAAGACGCCAGCCAATGAGTTCTTGACGATAGAGATTTGTAAACAGTGTAAAGAACAGAATATCTAAACCGTGGGTATGCGGTGCCGCAAGTCTCGCCGTGTAAGTGGGTGTTTTGGCAGGGTCGTTTCTCTAGCTGCCTCCGCTAGAATGAGAAGAACCGAGATAGAGGGATGATAGGTGAGTATTCAACAAATGTTGACTGGGATTTAGTGAATGTATTACAAAAGCCGTAACTAAGCGGGCGTTGGTGCTCTTTAAGTAGCTACTTAGACTATCTATATCAATTCATCGTCACTATCTTCAGCTACATACGTAGTGTTTTACTCGGTGTCATAGCTAGCCTGGTTTGTACCTGATACCCCTTCCGGCAGGTTAACTACGAGGGGTTCCCTGTAGTCGGTACTTGCGCCCCGGGCCCCCGGTCCTCCCGGTGAGCGCTCCGCCAACGATAATTCACCGGAGCCCGTCCCTTTCCTCTTCTTACTCACCTTGAAAGTTTTCCGCTCACGAGCTTGGACTCACGGTCACGGACTGATCCGTGTCTCCGGAATCTGTGATATCCAGGACCCGGCTGTCCGATACCATAGAAATTTCCTCTGCCAGCTGACTCACATGCCCTTGCTACACAGCACGCTCCGAATATACCCCTACCTATACGAGTTATACATACTCTCACATGTCACACATAGCATTTCAGCCTCATGGTAATGCTAACAAACCAAGCTTCTCCATTTTACATACATAGTAAACCTCTAATAGCTCATGCTAGTGTAAACTTTCTACGTCATGGCATGCTTATTCCCAGCTTCTCAAAAGCCAACTCCAGTCCTCTCTCCCTCCCTTCCTCCGCCTCATGCTGTTCATTATTTCTCTCCTTTTGTCTATTGTAACATGGCATCCAAACTCTCTCCTAACACTCCCTCAATCTTGACTATCCATCGGTGTGTCTCCCGTTCAACTACCTCGTCATCGTCCTCCTGCAACTCGCTAATGCGAGGCAGCATCTCGTGCAGCATAGACAGCCACTCCTCGCCAAGACGATCTGTCAGTGCCTGCTCACACTTGACCGCGGCAAGTCTCACTGCCGCGGACTCAGATCGCAGGTGCTTCAGGAGGGCAGAGTTGAGCTCCTTCTGGTGAGCCTGTGAATCCGCCGCCGAGGCCAGCTCCACTGTCGTTGGGATGAGCTCTTCCGTCACCTCCACCGTACCAGCATGTGAGAACTGCTCCATCAGGACCGGTCCGACGGCGCTAAAGTGGGCCGGAGCCTGCCAGAAGTCATCCTGGTCGTGCTCGAAGCAGTTGGCCAGGGTCCGTAGTACCCTTGACCAGAGTTGTCTCTCCTCTGGGCTCTTCAGATCCACCGACTTCAAGATCCTGACTGCATCCTCGACAATGTATGTAGCGTAGTTGGTAACGATCGATTTAAGAGTGCCAAAGAATGCCTCAAGGAATCCATAGACACTGTATTGACGTAGCGAGCGTCCCACTCGGTCGCTCTTCGACAATCCAGAGCTTGACCACTCCATGAGCTGAACAAAGACAGGTCGGAATGCCGCATCGTTGAGCTTGTAGATCATCTTCAACGCTTTGTCGTTGGTGCTGGCGTCAAGAGCACTGAGCCTCAAAAGATCTTGCTCACCAATCTCGCCCTTAGCACGCTCCTGTCGTCGCAGATCAAAGACCTTTGTGAGGATGCTCGATAGTAGCGTGGCATTCTTGGAAATACCAGACTTGGAGTGCTTGTCAATGGCCAAGCCGAGAACATCAAGATATTCAGCAACAGCCTGCAAAAGTTAGCAACTTTCATACACACACACAGTGGTTATCAAACTTACGGAGAAGCCGGCACTTCTGGCACTATCCCAGTTTCGGTCCAAAGCCGAGAAGATCTCCTTCGCCTCAAGTTGCTTAGCCAGGAAGTGAAGACAATCGACACGGCTTTCCTTTGTATCGTCATCCAATTCGATCTCGGCTGATCTGTTGGACACTTCCAGAATGCGATCGACATATGTTGAAAGCATGTAGGGAAGGTGCTGAGCCAGAGCGCTGATGAATCCGTAACAAGCAACATGAAGTTCCTCATCGCGAGCATCCCCCCTCAAGCTTTCACCCAGGTACTTGACAGCCTGCGGGATTGCGCTCGGCAGAACGGGTACGATGGCGTCTTGCAGTACATCCACGAGCGAGGTAAGGCACAAGAGAGCCATAACTCGGAGGCGCTCCTCAGACTGCCCCAAGCAGTGCTCGCCAGCAATAGTTGTAGCTGCTGCCACAACAGCCTCGATATCCTTCTTTCCATACTTTTCGGCAATCTTGTCAACGCATGTGACAGCGGTGTGCTTGTATCGCATATCGGTCGACTCTCTGATACCGGCCGTAAGCTGCGGAAGGAAAGCAAGCAATACAGTCCTTGATGCTGGGTCGGTGTTGCTCTCCTGTTCCACCCGAACCTCAAGAGCACGTAGGACCTTTTGCCGCAGTCCCATGTCAGGTCTATCGAGCAGGTTCTCAACAGCCTTGATAAACTCTCCAATGGACAATAAGTTGAGATGATTGGAGAGAGCCTGTCCGCAGCGGCCATGGAGAGTTTTATTCGCCTTGACCGTATCAGCTAGAACAAGGATGTTTTCAAGAAGTGTGGCATAGAGCTCCCTCAATCTCGATGCCTCCATATCATCCTTCTCCATCAAACCTCCAATCTGCGCTCTGAGTTTCTTGTTAGCTAAGAAGCTAGGGAAAGCCGATAGTTGTCGGAGGGCAATGGCTTCGACGTCCTTATTTTTGTCATCAGTCTCGTCAGTGATACCGAGGAGGACGAGAGAGATGCCAGGCTTTGCCTTGAACAGGTCAGCGATAAGGTCGAGCTGCTTGACGAGCGATTCGAGTTGTGTTGGGATGCTGAAGTGATTCAATAACTCGATAATGAATTGCAGCAGAGCGTCACTCGCACCATATCGATCAACCAGCATACTGATAAGAGCGTGGAGGAAGTCTTGTGGACCAAGAGTCTCGACAAGGGCAACAAACAGCCCCTGTCGTCGATGAGCGGGGATGTGCTCATATGCCGTTGTGAAGCTGACAAGAATATCAGAGGCACCAGCGATAGGGCTCTTCTGCCCCTGACGCAGAGAGTCGATTAGCGGAGGAATAACTTCCTTGATAGTCTGAGACACAACATGGGCAGAGTAGTCGTCGCTTTGGCGAAGTACCGAGGTACCCATGAAGGTGAAGATGGGCATGACACTATGCAGGACCAAGTTCGGCGCGGTAGTGGCCAGACTGGCAATCAGGAGAAGGGCAGCATTCTGAACAACGGGACTCGAAGATCTTTGGATGCAGTTAACAAGCAAATCTCCGTACCCACCAGAGCTGTCAATTGTGAGCTTCTTATTCGCCTTGTAAGCTGGCATCATGGCCAAAAGGCTTCGAAGAATGAGATTCTGTAGGTAGCCCAGCTCAGATCCGACCACTGTTCTAAAGTGCTGGAGTTCAGAGAGGGCAGTAAACAGGCCATCCAAGAGCTCGGGATGCTCAACTGGGTCCGAGTTCTCGACTAGCTGCAGAACGAATGTGACCTTTCGCAGCGACTGGCTGAGTTCGGGAGTAACCTGAGTGATGAGACCACGGTCGGCTCCAGAAGAGCTAGTTCGGCGGCGCTTGTTGGGTGGAGGCTCGGTGACCATCTTGGTTCCAGTCTGTATCGACTGAAGGAAATCATGAAGAATATCGGTGGTGAGTCGCACGTTCCTCAAAAAGTCAGCCGCCTCTGCAGAAACAACTGATTTGCTGTCAGTTGAGACTGCTGATTCCTGGGAGATCTCCAGCAACTGATCAGCAGCTGTTGACTTGACATTAGGCTTCATGGAAGACCACATCTTCTTCATGCGAGTGAAAGTTGCACGAATAAGATCAGCCTTTTCTCTTTGGTCTGGATCTCTGAGAAACTCCAGGAAGAATTCTAAACCTGCAACGTCGTTTGGCACCACAACATCGACAAAACAGTTGTCCATATCTGACTTTTCTAGACGTTCTGCGCTGCAGAGCTTAGCTGCCTCATCCTCGCTTAGACTTGCCCACCATCGCAAAACAGGGAGTAGAAGTTGCGTTCTTGTTGTGGTGCTGACGCCTCGAACTTCGTTGACGGTCTTCAGCAACCTATTCTTTACCAGAATCAATGGTGTGTTGACGATGTGTGAGGCGAGAAACTGAAGGAAAGATAGTCTTCCAGGTTGAGACAAATGGTCCTTCTTATCCAATGCAGGGTTCGGCTTGGACTGGTATTTGCCTTGCTCAATTGCGGTACGAAGGACGGCAGTAATATGTTCAGGGTCCATGACACACTCCTCAACGGTAGGAAGAATCTGAAGATGCAGAACCTTGGCGACAACATCAGATGGTAGAGACATTATTTCTTTGGACTTTCCATAGAGGCTCTGTTGACCCCAGAGGTCGAGTCCCGTAGAAGGAACTGGAGGAGTGTAGAGACCAGTAAGGACAGTGATCAGATCGGCCGCGGCTTGGCGGACGCGCTTCGAAGGATCGCTGAGTGCTGAGATACAGTAGGGAAGAAGAGCCTGGAGATCGGCTTTTCCGGCATCACCAACTTTTAATCTTTTCTTAGCCATGTCCAGTGCTGCAACACGAGCTAGGGCTGGGTAGGGACCGCTCCAGATGCGAATGAAGAAACTGAAGTACGTGCAGTCCTTGAAAGCAGTCTGTCGGTGAAGCTTGGGGTTGAGATCGAATTCGGAAAGCAGGCCCGCATTTTGCGAGCTCTCAGAAACAACAGAAAAGAAGATATGACTGAATTCGTCAAAGATCTCGCCGGGTTGAGGCACGAGACAAGGAGAGAGCGATTCGGACCGGCTGGAAAGTTCCTCGAGCAACAAACCCAAATCTTGGGGTGCCTTCTTTTCATTATTGCCATTGGCCATCTCTGTATCGTCTTTGATCGAGTCGGGGAGTCGTCGAGAGCGGAATGAAAGGTCGAGCTTCATCTCAAGCTCCTCAATATCGAACTTGACTTCTTCAATAACCGACTGGATGGTGTCGCCAGATTTGCCGGTGCTCTGAGACAGAGCAATCAGTGCTGAACCGAGTTCCCGTCGAAGTGCACCGTCCTCGTCATTCTCATCGCTAAGTCGATGCGCAGTCAAGATAAGAGACTTAAAAATTACAGCAATTTGTTTGTCCTTGAGAACCGAGCTGCTGAGAATAGTGATAATAGTCGCCAAACCTCGAGCGTCGCCCTTCTTGGTAAGTCTCTCTATCAATGCAAGACAGAGACCATTTGCTAATTTGTCCACCCGCCGCTCTTGGCCGATCTCTACAAGTAGCTTTCCAATATCTGTGACCTTCATAAGCGCTTTTGTGGTCTTGCTGCTCATTTGCTTCGCAGAACGGTATTGCGCCAAGATAGCCAGACAAACAAGAGCAGGCCGCACCGTGTCGTTAGTCCAACCATAAACCGTCTGGTCCATGAATGCAGTGACAGCGTTATCCTCAAGGTTGCCCTTGGCGACAAACACTGCGATCGCCATGTATGAAGCAATCTGAATACTAGGGACTTTCTTCATGACCAAGGACTCAGCAAAGACAGGTCCCAGTCGATGAAGCAAAGCCTGGTCGTTCTCGCTCTGAACTGCAGCTCGGCCTGATCTCGTCTTGTCCAGAATACCACTCACGGCCTCTGTCATGATGCCGGCCCAGAATGAGACCAAGGCGGGATAGTTGTACTGCATCCGACATGATTCGAGGGTGTACTCGGATATGAGAGTCAAGAATGAAGGGTGCTGAATAGCCTCGCGGACCAAGACATATCGGGGAGGCGATGTGACTGAGCGAATGTAAGGGTCGAGGAAGCGGAAATCGTGAGGGATCTTGCTCGGCAGAATCGAAAGGAGGGTAGCGAAGGCTGGTATGGAATGGTAAGGCAGGAAAGTGAGCAGCAGGGCTTGTGTGTTTTCCTCATGAATTCTTCGCGGTGTTAGTTTGCTTTCCCGCACCAATCGCAGAATACATTGTCTTACCTGAATCTTCGTATGAGCCACTCGATAGACTTGATCGCAGGCATCAGCCTGAGTCGACTGCCCGCGAGGCGCAGGAAGGCTTCAACCCGGCGGTCCAGTTCCTCATTCTCAGAAGCTGTGAGCTGGGTACGATCCTGGTTCTGACTCTCCTCGCTGAAGATGGTAGACTGGAAGGGCGCGAATCGAGCATCGAGTTGACAGAGCTCCTCAAAGCCCTGGAAGCAGGCTGTATAAAGAGTTTGATAGCTCTGAGTAGCAGCGACTCGAGGCTCCCATATCAACGACTTGGAATGGGCAGCCTTTTGCGCCTTAACGTTGAGAGTGGACTTCGAATTGGCAGCCACCTGCGCCAATTGAGCAGCGAGAGCAGTCGCCATGATTTCAAGGGCTGCGACTCAGGCTCTGGGCGGTAGATGGCGTGAGGATGTCGATGAGATGGTCAGTGATAGCATCAGAGTGCAGCAGGTCTGAAAATATTTTGGCGACTACAAAAAGAACTTTGTTATCGATAAGAAACTCGCGGGTTCCACAGCCACCACAGCCACCCCACATACTACTTTGGGACATTAAGGACAAACAAGGAATCTATTTCTACCTTGACTTTCTACGGGTAGATATGCGAAATATGAATTACAAACACAATTATGACAATTATCACTATTTTCTTGAGAAGACCAATAGACTAACTCTCGGCGGAGTTGGTCCCATAGCTCCCTGTACTAAAGTTGGAGCCATATCCTTCTGGCCCCGCCATCCAACCAGCTGTATTGACCAGAAGAACATTGACTCGACAACCGGGTCAGGATCAACAATGGGCATATTATGAGAGGTCAACTATGGGTTCCTTTCCTATATGCCTCAAGGAGAAAGAAAACTTCTGATATTAAACCGGGGTGCTAAAATAAACTGGTCTAAACGCCTGCTAAGATATACTAAACTTACCTAAGTCTTTTCATCACTTAGAAAAGAGGTCCTAAGTTTTCCTGCCTCTCCTTGACATGATATCAGATTCTATACCGTGGATAACCTATAAATTACCGAGGGTCTAAAAGTCGCCAAATGGTTGTGATTGAGTCTTTACAGCATCTCGTAAGACTATCTTGTGATAGTTGTCAAGTACATTGCTTATGGGGCTCATCTCAATAAGGCCTAAAGTTAGTAGGAAGTGAATAATGTCCTGTTCAAGAAATAATAAATAGGTAGATGATGCTTTGAAAGATATCTATTCCGCTCGCTGAGACTTCCCAAATCTCGTTCATAGATAGACAAAAAAGATAACGCATGTCTCAATCCAATATGCCTTGTTCGACTTAAAAAGATACTACGTTATTGGCTCGAAACCCCCACAACGCGCAGAGGAGCACATGAGAAACAGGTGGGACAGAGCCCGTTAGAAACGAACATTTAAGCCGCAGGTTTCTGGTGACTTGCCAATCTATTTAACCGCACAATTGAGGCTGTTAGGGTCGCAAGTCTCCCTATCTGATAGAACTTAAATCTGACGTTTTCCCGTGACGACGAGAGCTTCAACGAAATCAAAAGACTTTTGCCACGTCCCAATATGGCTGTAAGCAACGCTCAACTTACAGTCAACGCCAAAAGAAAAAGCTCACACATCACAGTCGACAGTTCCTCAGGTTGTTCTCTTCGGAGACTCTTTGTTCCAACAATGCTCAGATATCCAAGACGGTTTCTCTTTCCAAGCTGCTCTCCAGTCTGGTGAGAATCCAACATAAGTGACCACATAGGAAACGGCCTGACTTGCATGCAGATTTCATTCGACGTTTGGATATCGTAAACCGGGGGTACTCGGGATTCAACACCGACATCGCTTTGAGATATCTTCCTGAAATCTTCCCGGAGCGTACAGCCTCATCACCTAAGATGGACTATCTGGTACGGTACCGCCATATAAAGCGAAGAATGTGTGGCTAAAAATGAACAGGTTCTCCTGTTTGGCGCAAATGATGCTGTGCTTCCTGGTGCTATCACCAAGCAGCATGTTCCTATAGATCGGTACAAGAAAAACCTCACCAAGATCATCAACCACCCGCGCATCGCTGCTCACAAGCCCCATATTCTGCTGGTGACGCCCCCTCCCCTGGATGAGATCAAGACGACCCCTCGATCCATCGAGAATGGCCACCAAGGAGCAGTTCGCAAGTCGGCTATTAGCGCTGCCTACTCCGAGGTGGCTCGTGAGGTCGCGCGAGAGAATCCTGGGGTTATTCTGGTCGACCTCTGGAAGGCCCAGATGGACAAGGCCATCTCCCTTACTCCTGACGATTACACCACAGGTGGACCATGGTTAGGCGACCCCGAGAACGGTAAGCAGGGTGGTCTGGATACTCTCCTTCACGACGGGCTCCATATGAGCGGATCTGGTTATCAGGTATTCTATGAGAGCCTCAAGCCATTTATTGGCAAGGAGTGGCACGGCCTTGCGGACGATGATCGCAAGGGATTTGTGATCCCAGATTGGCGAGAACTGCTCGAGCTCAAGCCCAATCTGAACACTGGCGATTAGATGGGATGCAGATTATGACATTCGACATCAGAGGCACTGATTGAATACAAGATGTCAAAATATACGCGTTGTGCAGAGTTTCTTGTGTCTTTGACCCAATGTTCCAGCAATGAGAGCGTGACTTCAGGTATGCCAAGACAATTTCACCCCACTACCTGACTTACAGAAATGTAACCCCTCTAGCCCCTCTGTCCCAGGAAACGGGATGCATATATGCGTGCTACATTCCAGAGGTCACTTGTGTGAGATGTGAGAATCCTGATTGTGGACATTCAACAAATTGCTACATGCTGTCTTATTCGAATGGGTACAACTTAAGGTACCTTACCTACCTACCTCGGATGAATAGTGGCAAGGAACCAAGTCTAGGGGATATTATAAAACTTGGGATCTTTTATCATAAATGACAAAGAGTCCTAGGTATAGTATAATCTAGTCGGTAGGCCTCTAGACAAAGTGGGTACTAATATTTCTGGCACCTTGGTTCAGGGCCAGAAGTTCTGTTGCTCCCTGAAGCCAGTATTCCATGGGTCATGACAGTTCGAGGCAATCTTCGATCGTATTCCCTTTAGTGGCCAGCCCCCCTGACGTTTAATGCTTACAGTGGGCTACTTCAACACGCCACAGGCGCTAGAGGAACCGCCACGTTAGCGCGCCAGCCTTTGTCTCGACTACGTACCCAGACCTCAAGTTGCTCCGTTTCTCGAATACAATCCACACCAGTTCCATCTGAACATCATTTCGGACTTCACACTTTGATGATTGCCCTGTTTCCAACTCCTGACGCACCTCTACGACCTCGAATACGCCTCCAAGATTCCCCCCAAACTTACGAGTACACGATATCGACCGTTACCCTTCCGTAAAAGCCCCCCACGATCCCAGCTGCTTTCAACCTCTTGCCCGCTTTACGCCATCCATTTATACCTAACTCCGACCCCTATCGTTCATATCAGGACCGGCCTACGTCAAATCTGGTCAATCTCTCTACTTTCCATCTCCTATCAACTGTGACGCCTATATTCTTAGCCCTCTTCAAATACGATAATTTCTTCCATCAGTAGCTTGCCTAGCAACACTCGCCAATAAACGAGCACGCCTTCCCGATCGTCACGTCCACAACTATCACGATTCTAAGTCGCACACTCTCGAGCTGGCGCCTTTTCAATCGATCCTTTATTACCAAACATACGCCAAGCTACTTGCCAGTCGCTCTATTTGAGACCACTACTCACCACGACCAGGCGATTCTCGAGATCGCACTCTGCTTGTCGAGGGCCCTGTGGTCTACACTAGGCGATGCGGCGGGGAGGGAGGACCTCGTGAACTAAATCTTAACTGGGGATCGAGGTCGGAAGTACCAATTGTTTTTATTGTCGGCAAAGTTGTGCTGGATCAAAGCTCATGCTGTACGATTAAAGCCATTGTCTGTTCTGCCCTTCCCTACTAGCGCCTCCAACCCCCCCCCTCGTCCCTCGATTGCCCTCTCCCTATCCTTGTTAGTCGAGCCACCTGCCCGCGAACTGCAGTCAATCGGCTTTCTCTACCCTTAGAATTGGCGCCTTGTTGTCTAATCAGACCTGCTCTGGGGATGGATCCCAGATTTCCAGTTTCTCGCGAAGATCTGTACAGTCTGCAGATGGAAGTGAAGCAAGTACAATATACTCAGAGCAATCATGCTGAACGGCTTCTTCGATTGGAAAAGAAACAGGCGGATGATGCCGCGTTGAAGTCTGTCTGGAACTCTCCCTTTCCAGGTGTCTTGAGTGGCACACCTCAAACAGGTGAGTTCTCTGCCTGTTGACATTTTGATCATTTCCTTACAAATTCTAGGACCTGTTTCCATCCCACACAATGACATGTTTGATGACTTGGATGAGCAAGGCGAGGAGCTTCTAGGATCTCTTCATCTTGGACCAGCAGAGGAGGAGCCGGTTCGCCGAGGCGCTGCTTCGCGGGCTAATAGTGTTCGATTCGACGAAAGCGCCCTGCACGGATCCAGTTGGGGAGGCCCAAGTAATCGTCACTCGGGAGATTTTGGTCCTGTTCGTCCTGGAAGTGGTCTTATGATGGAGCGCTCATTATCTCACAAGTCGGATGGACGACATAGTTCTGCTGGACATTCAGTTCACTCTCACCACTCCCTTGCTTCTGGTCGGGCTAGCAGCTTAGGCCTTGATAACAACTTTGCTGTTGGCGACGACGATGATGATTCGTTCGACATTCCTGGCCCTCCTGCGGCGTTTTATGTCCTCGGCACAGTTCCTTCGATCGTTCGATGTTGGTTAACCCCTAACTTTGGCCACTCAACACTCCTCTACGCCGACGTTTGCAGTGGCTCGCAAAAGTCCATGGTTGAGTATTCTCTACTCAGAGAGTTGGATCTTGTAGATCAGATCCATCGCGAGGTTGACGGTGCATATCGCGTTAGGTTGAATGTCTACTTTGCAGAGGCTGTGGTGACACATCATGGCAGTCGCTCTAGTAGTCCTCATGGGCCTGTCCCTTCAATCACTGTCTTTTTCGAAGTCCATGGAGTGACAGAGCAGCCTATTCAGGCCGTAGATCGCAAAGCCATTCGAATCTACTTGGGCAGCGACGCTCTCAGAGCTCATTCCGCAGATATTCTATTTTCCCAGAATACCATGACCCTTCGTGGCGACGAGCGAGAGCGACTTCAGGTCCCCTTTGTCCGACCAGAGGATGAAAACGTGTTTCGGAATATTTGCACCATTAACATGGTCCCGGAGAAGCCCAAGTTGAATGCAAACGCTGCTCCTTTCGTCTCTGGAGATTTCAGCCAGGCTAGCCAGGAGAGTATCCCTGACATGGAGGCTCCTCAGCCGGATTATGAGTCGCGAAGCGAAATGTCGCCGATGGCAACTGAGGTGGTTCCCAATAAGCGATCCAGCTCCAGAGGCAGTGTGTCCGGTGCAGAGAGTGAGAGAAGGTCTCGTGGACTCACCAAAGGAGACCAGTTAGGTCCTAAGGAGCGTGCTGCTGAGCATTCTGCCCCCGAGACTTCCAGGCGAGAACCCCTTTCAGGCATTTGGGGATCATGGCGCCATGGATCAGGGAATGGAGTGGACGGCCCGCATAGAGATGGCTCATTGAGTGGATATCAACCTGCCGGTCGAGGCCGCAACATGAAAGTTCTGAAGCCCCAGAAGTCGGCCTCAAGGACAGTTTCTTCTTATGATGCCTCTTCGTCCAAAGGCCCGGGAGACGGTCGACGCAAGAGTCAAGTTAGCGTTGGGGAGAACGGTGGCACTCCTGCCAATAGATGGGAGGCTAAGCGAGCGGTGAGTATGAGCAGCGAACACAAAGCGCAATCGCAGTCACAGTCGCTTCCACCTCCAAGTCGTGATGGTCGCAGCGCCAACGCCAACACCAACGCCAATAGCAACAATTCCCTGCCTAGGTCTGCCAATCCTGTTGGAGTTGCTTCAGCGTTTTCATGGATGACACCAACGTCTAAACCTAAAACAACCGCGGGCTCAGAGTAATGGGTTTGGATGGCTTGCCAGTAGTCATCCCTTTCTTTATCAGCTTTGTAGACTTTCAGGTCCCTTGAAGTTCATTCTCTAGTCTATGGAGACCATGAATGGGCAGACTCGAAGAATTGCAGAATCGCAATGATCCATCCGGGTTTCATAAACAGGATCGATAACAACGATTGCGACTTGATGTAATAAAACGAAACAAAACAGAAAATAAGAAAACAAGTAGAGGCAAAGGCAATTCGATGCTTTGCTAGAAAAGCAAAGAAGAGAAATTGACAGCAATGATGTTTGTACTATGCAAATGTATGTCTAATCTATCATTAAATAAGTATGTCACTGCGCCTAGATCTTGGATCCAGGAGGCAAGGCTTGCCAAACCTTTCTGGTGTCTGCAATTGACTCCTTGACAACACCAATCAGTCCCTTGAAAGCAGGATGTTGCGAATCTCCCACACATTCATACATCCAGCTCTCGCTCGACGTGACCGTGATTCCGGGCTCAGCGCGCAATCGATCGAGGGCAATGTCGACTTCGCGGGGATTACAGCTCGACACTCCATCAGCAATGACATATACCTTATGCCCTGCGTCGCGCAAATCGAGCGCTGTCTGGGTAATGCAAATATGCGACTCAATACCAACAAGAGCGATTTCGGAGCCCTGAGGTAGATCGACGGTGATGGAGGGGATGGACATGGAGAAACGTGTCTTGTCGTGTGGTGACGAGGGGAGGAGCTGCGCGAGAGCTGAAACCGTGGGACCAAGCTTGGCTGAGGTTTGGGTCGTGGTTACGACGGGAACGGAGAGAGTGTTTGCGAATTTGAGGAGCTTTTGGGTGGTGAGGACGCTGAGGTTGATTAGCTGAGTGGCATCAATGAACTTAGGTCGCCATACATGCTATCGAATTCGTGAATGACATGGCGAAACTTTTCTTGAATATCGCAAACGCTATCCCACTCTTAATTAGGTGTTTCTGTCAGATCGAAAGTAATGATACATACAAGATCCTTGGGTTCTCTGACCGCCGCAAGTCAGCATCTCTCTTCCTTGTATGTGGCCCATATCAAATCATAGTACTACTTACTGAACCGCAGCTCATTCTGCGCTGGTGAAGACATGGCGCGAATCTGGTGTAACGTAGAGCCAGGAGCAGGACGAGTCACGGCAGTGCCTTCTAGAGATGTGCTAACCAATCTCAATGTCGCTGAATTACTGATACTTGCTGCCGCAGCCCGCGAACCTATAGCCAACCGAGATAACCCACGTCGAGAAATGACAGTCGAGAGAACTTGCATAACGAGATCGCAAGGCTAAGATCGAGGACTCATCAAGTCAAGAAAATGAATGGAAAAGAAGAACGTACAGATTAAGTTCCAGCCTATGGTTAAGATCTCAATTCCAAAGAAAAGAAAAAATTAATTCGAGATCTGAGACATTTGGAGGTGGTTGAGTTCGAAGAGGTGACTGAGGTGAGGGACGGGATAGAAGTTAGCCGCAGCGCGGGGGAACGGCAGTGGAAAGTGGGGGTGATCGACTGCTGTTGCATTAGCAGTTTGACCCACTGAACCCTAAGTACCTAGGTATAAGATGAGACATTAGTGGACAGTGGCGTCCATCCACAGGTCCCAATACCATGGAGAGTCATTGACGATGATGTCAATTGTCTCTTATCAGATCCATTGCGTTCACAATTGGATGTTGGGCAAGAAATGACTTTTCTGAATAATTGAATCAAGCTAATGTCTCTAAAGTGAAGTAATTTTGTCCACAGCCTAGTCTAAATAATGCTTGCCCCTGTTCTATAGAGAATTGTTATTATATCAGATTACTCCGTAAACGCCAGTATATGCAACCATCTATCGCCAACCTATACCATCTCCCTGACCTATACAGAGAAACCGTCTTTCTCCTAGGCGTTGACTTCAGCAAACCATGTTCGTAAGAGACCAGCCAGCGCGCTTGGCAGCTCTTCAAGATGATGAACGATTAGGTAGTACTGGAATGGGAACGTGTCCAAATATCTTTCGATGACGACTTTGCTTTCTCCACCGTCCCGAACAAACTTGGCCTCCTTCAGCTCAAGTACGCTGTCTCCCTTCTTCTTGCCCGTATCATCCATAATGATAAACACAATCATGATGCGCTCCTCCATCGCCTCTCGCAGCATTCGGCGGATGCCCTCGTGGGCTGATGAAGGCGTAAGACCGTCAGAGAGGATCAGTGCCAATTGCCAGAGATCCGAGTTGCCGCTGCCCTGTTGCCGTGCAAGTCTGAACGTTTCAATGGTTCGTTGGATGAGAAGTGCAATATCGGTACGATCTTGAGAAAAGTTGAACTTCTGCAACACCTTGGCTCCAGCATCTGCAGCAAAAGGCTCGGTTAAGCCATGGGCTGTGAAAACATCACTTCCAAAGCCCATGACGCCAACCTGGCCAGCTTCCAGCATGGTAAGAGATCTTGATACCATGACGAGAGACTCCATGGCCAGAGTACCTGATGATGTTTCACCCATACTCTTACTATCATCCACACAAAGCAGTATCTGGTAGGTACGTTTGGTCGGGATGCTGCGTCGCATCCAGATCTTATCTCGCTTATAGCTCGATGCAATGTAAGGGATGATGCGTTTGATGTTGAGTCGTTTTCCTGTACGGAAAGCTCCCGAGAGTTTGGTTGATTGCGAAGGGGTAAGGATAAGTCGGAGTTGGGATGTCAAAGCCAGAGAGAGTGAATGTGTTTTGGTCTGGAATTCAGTCCACTGTTGCATCGACTCGCCAAAATCTCGGAGTGGCCGTTCTTCATCCGAGATGTGAGTTGAAGAGAGTTGAGTCCATGTCTCCTGAATATCGACCTCATCTTCCTGTTCATCCAATTGCGCCTCCTGATCTGAAGGACTGATCTCACGGTCATAGTTGCCTTGACGTGTCTTGACCCCTGAGCGCGTTTCGTCCTGGTCATTATCTGCATCTTGCTTGCTGGCATCCGGCGCCTCTCCCGAATCAGCAGTGTCCATCTTATCAGTATCCTGCTCAGTCTCTTCTTTATCATCGTCCATCAGGCGGCTTGTAGGATCTTGCCTCTCCTCATCGATAGCCATAGACTCGTCGATGGGCTGTACTTGCTCATCATCCGCAGTTCCCATGGCTTGGGTTTCTGTAGCAGTCTCATCGTCCTGTAGGTGCTGGAATTCCTTACGGCCTTGATCAGCGCCTGGGTCTTGTGGTGCGTTTTGTTCATTGGCGTCTGAAGACTCAGCGTCCTTGATGTCTTCCTGCTGTCGATGCCAACGTTCAAGTGCATCGCCGAGCTTCTTGAAAGGATCACTGCGTGCCGAATCCGCCTTTTCCTGTTCCTGTTCGGCCCTATCCATTATCTCCTTGGACTGCGAAGTCGATCCCTTGTTCCCTGCGCTTGTGTCCTGATCTGCGGCTCCCTCTCCCATCTCGCCATCCTCCTGCTGGGCAGCGTTGCTTTGGAAGTTATCGTCGACATCCATCGAGTCAGCATTCTGATCCTGGCCGGAACTCTTGACATCGCTTGGTGCAGCATTGTCGGTATCCGTGGTAGCGTTATCTTGAGGCGGTTGATTCTGATCTGTAGCATCCTCCTGGTCCTTGTCCTCTTCGTCTTCCTCAGGTTTGGCCTCCTCGTCGATTTCATCCTTGCCGCCGGCCTTTTCTTCTGGCATCTCTTCATCTTCCTGGATTTCGGCCTCTTCTCCGGCCTCTTCTTGAAGCTGGGCTTGGGCCGCAGCGTCATCTGATCCATCTTCCTCCTCATTACTCATCTCCTGGTCCTCTCCCTCCTTCTTCTCTTCTTCGATATCCGAAAGACCATCCAAGTCATCGCTATCTGACGCCGACTCATGATCGTCATCAAGATCCAACTCCATATCCTCAGGGAGCGCCAGTGTATCATTCTCTTGAGCGGTTTCATCTTGCTTATTCATTTCCT